>NW_027206106.1:0-272500 GCF_024711535.1 Dipodomys merriami
CACGCGTGCGCTGCGGCACACACACACCAATGCTATGCACTAAGACAGCTCCCGTCCTCCTGCGGTCCCTCCTGCTGCCCTGGCCAGCTTGAAGGAAGAGCCCACCTTAATCCCTGCAGAGGCGCTTGGGGAGGAAGCGGCCCTGTTGGAGGGGGGCGGGGGGGGAGCCTGCAGCCCCGTCCTCTCCCACCAGGCCCTGGCCGGCTTGACCAGCACAGGACCTAGTGGGGAGCCTGGCGGCAGAGAGACAGTGTCAGCAGGTTGCAAAGCCCTGCCGGTGTCATTGTCAGAGCTCAGCAAGTGCAGAAAAGCAATTTACTGGTCACGCCGCTTGCTCGCCGCGGAAATTTTTTAAATTCTTCCCATTTCAGCTATCTGTGGTGTCCCAAGCCGGTGCGGAGAAGGGATGAAGGGATTTTATTAAATTCCCAGGGGTGTTGGTGGAGAGGGTCACACACGGGGGGGGGGGGAGTATGGGGGGGCGGGGGGAGTGGGGGCGCCGGTGTCTGGCTCTGAGCACACTCATGGAAAAGGGCCTGAGCAGGGGCGGCCTGGGTCTGATGGCTGAGGGATGGGAGCAGGGTGGGGGAGAGAAGGAATGGGGTACACCTTCCTGGGAGGGTCAGGAATTTCCAAACCGCTGCCCTCCCCAACATACGTCACTGGGACCTCAGAGGCCCCCATCCTACAAATGAAAAGCCGAGGCTCCCACAGACGGCACAAGGGGCGGGGTCTGCGCCAGCGTTCCCCGGACGCCCCAGCCCTGGGAAAGGTCCGGAGCAAGTCCAAACGCTAAGGTCTCCACCAACCCTGCCAGACGCTGGTGCTGTCCACCAGCCTGGCCCCTGTGCGCCCCTCGCGCCGCACCCCCGGCATTCACACCTCCGGGCACCTCACCTCCGCCTTGTGTGCAAAGGAAACAGGAGCCTCCAAACCCTTGCTGAGACCCCCGCCTCATTCTCCATCTTTGGGGAGCTGTGGGCTGCCGGGAACCTTCTCCAGACACAGCACCTGCATGCGCTGGCTTTGCGCAGTGTATCAGGGATCCCATTCCCCCCAAGTCCCATCCTTGACTGTTTCCAAGACAGCACAAACTGGGGGTTCAAATACCAGCCCTGTGGAGGCATGCATGTGAGAGGCCATGATGAGGAAGAGGCAGGGAGGGCAGGGAGGGGGAGGAGAGGGGCAGGGGAGGGCAGGAAGGTGGAGGAGGAGGGCAGGGGAGGGCAGGGGATGGCAGGGGAGGGCAGGGGAGGGCAGGAAGGGGGAGGAGGAGGGCAGGAGGCTGAAGGGAGGAGGAGAGGGCAGGAGGGCAGAAGAGGGAGGAGGAGGGCAGGGAGAGGGCAGGAGGAGGGGCAGGAAGAGGGGAGGAGGAGGGCAGGGGAGAGGGCAGGAGGGGGAGGCAGGAGGGCAGGGAGGGCAGGATGGGGGAGGAGGAGGCAGGGGAGGGCAGGGGAGGGCAGGGGAGGGAGGAAGGGGGAGGGAGGAGGGCAGGGAGGGCAGGAGAGGGCAGGAAGAGGGAGGGAGGGAGGGCAGGGGAGGGCAGGGAGGGGGGAGGGGGAGGGCAGGGAAGGCAGGAAGGGGGAGGAGGAGGGCAGGGGAGGGGCAGGAGGGGGAGGAGGAAGGCAGGGAGGGCAGGAGGGGGAGGGGGAGGGCAGGGGAGGGCAGGGGAGTGCAGAAAGGAGAAGGAGAGGGCAGGGGAGGGCAGGGGAGGGCAGGGGAGGGCAGGGGAGGGCAGGAGGCGGGAGGAGGGGGGCAGGGAGGGCAGGAGGGAGGAGGAGGGCAAGGGATGGCAGGAAGGGGGAGGAGGGGGGGCAGGGAGGGCAGGAGGGGGAGGAGGAGGGCAGGGGAGGGCAGGGGAGTGCAGAAAGGGAGAGGAGGAGGCAGGGGAGGGCAGGGGAGGGCAGAGGGGGGAGGAGGGGGGCAGGGAGGGCAGGGGGGAGGAGGAGGGCAAGGAGGGCAGGAGGAGAGGAGGGCAGGGAGGGCAGGAGGGGAAGGGGGGGGCAGGGAGGGCAGGAGGGAGGAGGGGGGCAAGGAGGGCAGGAGGGGGAGGGAGGGGGGCAGGGAGGGCAGGAGGGGAGGAGGGGGCAGGGGAGGGCAGGAGGGGGAGGAGGGGGGCAGGGAGGGCAGGAGGGGAGGAGGGGAGGAGGAGGGCAGGGGAGGGCAGGAGGGGAGGAGGGGGGCAGGGAGGGCAGGAGAGGGGAGGAGGGGGCAGGGAGGGCAGGAGGGGAGGAGGGGGGCAGGGAGGGGAGGAGGGGGGCAGGGAGGGCAGCAGGGGAGGAGGGAGGCTCCCCACCTGTGGGAAGGCTGCTCCTGACAAACCCTGCAGATCCCCAGGACCACCCAGCCCTTTCCTTCCCGGGACGCGGGTTCTGGCTCTGGCCAGGAGGTGGAGGGGGGGCGTGGAATCCAGACGTCCTCCCCCAGAGACCACCAGGACCACCCAGCAGCCCGCGTGCGTCAGGAAGGAGCTCAGCCACAGGCACTCAGGACTACGGTGCCGGGTGCAAGGCCCCTCCGCTTGCGAGCCCAGCTCCTCTGCTCAGGTCCTCAACCTCTGTCCAAGCCAGACAAGCAGAGTCGCCGCCCTGCCCCCTCTGCTCAGGACTCTGCCCAGGGCTGGCACAGCCCCTCTCCCTGACACCGGCATCCCCTGCCCCGTCCCCCCCACCCCTTCATCACACAGGGTCACATGATCACATCTGCGTTGGCAAACAGCCAGTCCAAAGTTACTGTCTCCAGTTGTATTGATTCAAGGAGTCACTGGGGACACTAGCCTGGCCAAAGGAAGGAAAGGGTTCATCGGTCTGTCCATCTACACATCCTGCCAGCCCTGGCCCCAACTGGCCTGCCCGGTCCGGTGCCTGCCTGCTCCCAGAATGAGGAGACACTTGAGGAACACACCCCGCACCCAACACATCGCACACCTAGCAGAAAAGCAGGAGGGCTCTCCCATGCCCAGAGCTTTCTGGGTGTCTGCAGCATCAAGGCCCCAGCACTGGGGACACCTGCGTGGGTGGAGGGAAGTCAGAGGCCTGTGCCCAACCCCTCCAGGACCCCAGCCCTCCTGGCGGCGGGCGCTGGGTGGCTGGAGGCTGGGGAAGTTGGCTCTTCCTAGTCCCTCCACTCCCCCGGCTGAGGAGCCCTGGTCTGGTTCTAATCGGGCTGAAGTCGGCTCCCTCCTCCCCCCTTTTCCCTTCATTTCCACAGCGCTGGAAGCCAGTGCGTTCAACTGTCTGCATGCCAAGACCTTCCCGAGTCTGAAAGCTGCTGAAGTAACAGATCAGATTTTAGCAAGTGCTTTCCAGGCTGAGCGCCAAGCCCTCTTCTGATTCTCGGAGAGCAGAGAGCAGGGCACAGCAGAGCAGAGAGCAGAGCAGAGAGCAGAGCAGAGAGCAGAGCAGAGAGCAGAGCAGAGAGAGAGCAGAGCAGAGCAGAGCAGAGAGCAGAGCAGAGCAGAGAGCAGAGCAGAGCAGAGCAGAGCAGAGAGCAGAGCAGAGCAGAGCAGAGGAGCAGAGCAGAGCAGAGAGCAGAGCAGAGCAGAGAGCAGAGCAGAGCAGAGAGAGAGCAGAACAGAGCAGAGCAGAGAGCAGAGCAGAGCAGAGAGCAGAGCAGAGAGCAGAGAGGAGAGCAGAGAGCAGAGAGCAGAGAGCAGAGCAGAGCAGAGAGCAGAGAGCAGAGAGGCAGAGAGCAGAGCAGAGAGCAGAGCAGAGCAGAGAGCAGAGCAGAGCAGAGCAGAGCAGAGAGCAGAGCAGAGAGCAGAGCAGAGCAGAGCAGAGCAGAGCAGAGAGCAGAGCAGAGCAGAGAGCAGAGCAGAGCAGAGCAGAGAGCAGAGCAGAGCAGAGAGCAGAGCAGAGCAGAGCAGAGCAGAGAGCAGAGCAGAGCAGAGCAGAGAGCAGAGCAGAGCAGAGGAGCAGAGCAGAGCAGAGAGCAGAGCAGAGCAGAGAGAGAGCAGAACAGAGCAGAGCAGAGAGCAGAGCAGAGCAGAGAGCAGAGCAGAGCAGAGCAGGAGCAGAGAGAGCAGAGAGCAGAGAGCAGAGCAGAGCAGAGAGCAGAGAGCAGAGAGCAGAGAGCAGAGAGCAGAGCAGAGCAAGCAGAGAGCAGAGCAGAGCAGAGCAGAGAGCAGAGCAGAGCAGAGCAGAGAGCAGAGCAGAGCAGAGAGCAGAGCAGAGCAGAGCAAGAGAGCAGAGCAGAGAGCAGAGCAGAGCAGAGCAGAGAGCAGAGCAGAGCAGAGAGCAGAGCAGAGAGCAGAGCAGAGAGAGAGCAGAGCAGAGCAGAGAGCAGAGCAGAGCAGAGAGCAGAGCAGAGCAGAGAGCAGAGCAGAGCAGAGAGCAGAGCAGAGCAGAGAGCAGAGCAGAGCAGAGAGCAGAGCAGAGCAGAGAGCAGAGCAGAGCAGAGAGCAGAGCAGAGAGCAGAGCAGAGCAGAGCAGAGCAGAGAGCAGAGCAGAGAGCAGAGCAGAGAGCAGAGCAGAGAGCAGAGCAGAGCAGAGAGCAGAGCAGAGCAGAGAGCAGAGCAGAGCAGAGAGCAGAGCAGAGCAGAGAGCAGAGAGCAGAGCAGAGAGCAGAGCAGAGCAGAGCAGAGAGCAGAGAGCAGAGAGCAGAGCAGAGAGCAGAGAGCAGAGAGCAGAGCAGAGCAGAGCAGAGAGCAGAGAGCAGAGCAGAGCAGAGCAGAGAGCAGAGCAGAGAGCAGAGAGCAGAGCAGAGCAGAGAGCAGAGCAGAGAGCAGAGAGCAGAGAGCAGAGCAGAGCAGAGAGCAGAGCAGAGAGCAGAGCAGAGAGCAGAGCAGAGCAGAGCAGAGCAGAGCAGAGAGCAGAGCAGAGAGCAGAGCAGAGAGCAGAGCAGAGAGCAGAGCAGAGAGCAGAGAGCAGAGCCGAGCAGAGAGCAGAGCAGAGCAGAGAGCAGAGCAGAGCAGAGCAGAGAGCAGAGCAGAGAGCAGAGCAGAGCAGAGCAGAGAGCAGAGCAGAGAGCAGAGCAGAGAGCAGAGAGCAGAGCAGAGCAGAGAGCAGAGCAGAGAGCAGAGCAGAGAGCAGAGCAGAGAGCAGAGCAGAGCAGAGCAGAGCAGAGAGCAGAGCAGAGCAGAGAGCAGAGCAGAGAGCAGAGCAGAGAGCAGAGCAGAGCAGAGCAGAGCAGAGAGCAGAGCAGAGAGCAGAGCAGAGCAGAGAGCAGAGCAGAGCAGAGAGCAGAGAGCAGAGCAGAGAGCAGAGCAGAGCAGAGCAGAGAGCAGAGAGCAGAGAGCAGAGCAGAGAGCAGAGAGCAGAGCAGAGAGCAGAGAGCAGAGCAGAGAGCAGAGAGCAGAGCAGAGCAGAGCAGAGCAGAGAGCAGAGCAGAGCAGAGCAGAGAGCAGAGCAGAGAGCAGAGAGCAGAGCAGAGCAGAGCAGAGAGCAGAGCAGAGAGCAGAGCAGAGCAGAGCAGAGAGCAGAGAGCAGAGCAGAGCAGAGCAGAGAGCAGAGCAGAGCAGAGAGCAGAAAACAGAGAGCAGAGAGCAGAGAGCAGAGCAGAGCAGAGAGCAGAGCAGAGAGCAGAGCAGAGAGCAGAGCAGAGCAGAGAGCAGAGAGCAGAGCAGAGCAGAGAGCAGAGCAGAGCAGAGCAGAGCAGAGAGCAGAGCAGAGCAGAGCAGAGAGCAGAGCAGAGCAGAGCAGAGAGCAGAGCAGAGCAGAGCAGAGAGCAGAGCAGAGAGCAGAGCAGAGAGCAGAGCAGAGAGCAGAGCAGAGAGCAGAGAGCAGAGAGCAGAGCAGAGCAGAGCAGAGCAGAGCAGAGAGCAGAGAGCAGAGCAGAGCAGAGCAGAGAGCAGAGAGCAGAGCAGAGAGCAGAGCAGAGAGCAGAGCAGAGAGCAGAGCAGAGAGCAGAGCAGAGCCGAGCAGAGCAGAGCAGAGAGCAGAGAGCAGAGAGCAGAGAGCAGAGAGCAGAGCAGAGAGCAGAGCAGAGCAGAGAGCAGAGCAGAGCAGAGCAGAGAGCAGAGAGCAGAGCAGAGCAGAGCAGAGCAGAGAGCAGAGCAGAGCAGAGAGCAGAGCAGAGCAGAGAGCAGAGCAGAGCAGAGAGCAGAGCAGAGCAGAGCAGAGCAGAGCAGAGCAGAGCAGAGCAGAGAGCAGAGAGCAGAGAGCAGAGCAGAGCAGAGAGCAGAGCAGAGCAGAGCACAGCAGAGAGCAGAGCAGAGAGCAGAGCAGAGAGCAGAGAGCAGAGCAGAGCAGAGCAGAGCAGAGAGCAGAGCAGAGCAGAGAGCAGAGCAGAGAGCAGAGCAGAGCAGAGAGCAGAGCAGAGAGCAGAGCAGAGAGCAGAGAGCAGAGAGCAGAGCAGAGAGCAGAGAGCAGAGCAGAGCAGAGCAGAGCAGAGCAGAGAGCAGAGCAGAGAGCAGAGAGCAGAGCAGAGCAGAGAGCAGAGCAGAGAGCAGAGCAGAGAGCAGAGAGCAGAGCAGAGCAGAGAGCAGAGCAGAGCAGAGAGCAGAGCAGAGCAGAGAGCAGAGCAGAGCAGAGAGCAGAGCAGAGCAGAGAGCAGAGCAGAGCAGAGAGCAGAGCAGAGAGCAGAGCAGAGCAGAGAGCAGAGCAGAGAGCAGAGCAGAGAGCAGAGAGCAGAGAGCAGAGCAGAGAGCAGAGAGCAGAGCAGAGCAGAGCAGAGCAGAGCAGAGAGCAGAGCAGAGAGCAGAGAGCAGAGCAGAGCAGAGAGCAGAGCAGAGAGCAGAGCAGAGCAGAGCAGAGCAGAGCAGAGAGCAGAGCAGAGAGCAGAGAGCAGAGCAGAGCAGAGAGCAGAGCAGAGCAGAGAGCAGAGCAGAGCAGAGAGCAGAGCAGAGCAGAGCAGAGAGCAGAGAGCAGAGCAGAGAGCAGAGCGCATGGCGAGGAGCTGGCCGGGCAGTCGAGTGCTGAGCCCACCTAGGGAGGCCCGGAGCAAAGGGTCTCCCCCTCCTCTCTCAGTGGTTCTCTCTTCCTCCCCCTCTCTCTTCCTCTCTCTTCCCTCCTGTCTCCTCTCTCCTCTCTCCTCTCTCTCCCCTCTCCTCTCTCCCCTCCTCTCTCCTCTCTCCTGTCCTCTCTCCTCTCTCCCTTTCTCCTCTCTCTCCTCTCCTCTCTTCTCTTCCTCTCTCCTCTCTCCCTCTTCTCTTCTCTCCCCCTCTCCTCTCTCCTCTCTCCTCTCCTCTCTTCTCTTCCCCTCTCCTCTCTCCCTCTTTTCTCCTCTCTCCTCTCCTCTCTTCTCTTCCCCTCTCCTCTCCTCTCTTCTCTTCCTCTCTCCTCTCCTCTCTTCTCTTCTCTCCCCCTCTCCTCTCTTCTCTTCTCTCCCCCTCTCCTCTCTCCTCTCTCCTCTCCTCTTCCCCCACTCTGCACCGCACACCCCTTTGCCCCGGTGCTCCCGCGCGCGCGCCGCCTTTTTGTCCGGAGCGCGGGGTGCGGAGAGGCGGCCGCGGTCCCGGGTCGGACCCGCGCTCGGGCGCCGCGCAGGGGGGCGCGGGGCGGGGCGGGGCGGGGCGGCGCGGGGCGGCGCGGGGCGGCCCGGGGAGGCCCGCACGGCCCCGGCGCCCCGGGAACAGGTGCACGGGCGGGCGGAGGGGCGGACGCGCGGGCGGCGCCCACCTACCTGGACCTGGAGGCACAGCAGCAGGACGTGCAGACACCTGCGGAGAGAGGACAGGCGTCAGGGCGGGGCCGGGGCCGGGGCCGGGCGGGCGGGCGGGCGGGGGGCGCGCGCTTACAGGCCGGAGCAGGCGGAGGGCGCGGGACGCATGGCGGGGCGCGGGCGGGCGCGGGCGCGGCGGCTGCTAGCCGAGCCTGCACATGTCCTCTCCGCGCGGCCGGGGCCGGGCGCCGCCGCCGCCGCCGCCGCCGCCGCCGGGCCGGCTGCTGCTGCTGCTCCGGGGCGGCCCGCGGCGCGCCCTGCAGCATGGGCGCCCTCGGGGCCGGCGCGGGGGCTGCGGGCGCCCGGCCGGGGCCGGGGCCGGGGCCGGGGCGGGGGCGCGCGCGCGCCGTCCGGGCGTCTGCGGGAGGCCGGCCGTCGGCTCAGTCCGGGGCCGGGGCCGGGGCCGCCCGGCGGGGTCCGCGCTCCGGGGCCCGGGCGCACGGCGGGGTCAGCGCTCCGGGGCCGGGGCCGGGGCCGGGGCGCGCGGGGGCAGCGCGGACGCGTCACGGCCGCTCCGTCCGGGCGCCCTGCGGCTCATGTCTCCTCCTCCGAGTCTCCCCGGCCGTGCGCATCGCCGCCTCCTCCGCCGGCGGCGGCCGGGGCGTTTTCTACGCGCGGGCGGCGGGGGGCGGGGGCCGGGGGCGGGCCCGGGCCGGGCGCACAATGGGGATGCGGCCGGGCCCCCCCTCGGGGCGCGGCCGGCCGGGCGCTGGGCTCCGCGCTCGCCCCGGTGCGCCGCGCCCACATCAAAGGCGGCTGCGGGGCTCCGGGCCGGGCGGCCGCTCCGAGGGCCAGAGCTGCGGGGCCGCCCGCGCTGGGAGCCGTCGGAGTCCGAACCGCGCCGCGCCGCGCCGCAGGGCAGACGGGTGGGGCGCGGGGGCCGGGCGCGGGGGCCGGGCAGGGCGCGGGGACCGGGGCGCGGGGGCCGGGCAGGGCGCGGGGACCGGGCAGGGCGCGGGGGCCGGGCGCGGGGACCGGGCAGGGCGCGGGGGCCGGGCAGGGCGCGGGGGCCGGGCAGGGCGCGGGGGCCGGGCAGGGCGCGGGGGCCGGGCAGGGCGCGGGGGCCGGGCAGGGCGCGGGGGCCGGGCAGGGCGCGGGGCCGGGCAGGGCGCGGGGGCCGGGCAGGGCGCGGGGGCCGGGCAGGGCGCGCCCTTCGCACACCTTGGCTGAGTGCATTCGCACGCACCCCGGCCGGCGCGGGGAACCAGGAGCGGAGCGGAGCGGACGGGTGCTTTGGGTTGGAGGGGTTGGAGATGCGGATCAGGTCAGAGCAGGGTGCGGGACGGCGCCCGAGGAGTCGGGCTCGACCCCAAGGAGCTCCACCCGCCCCGAGTCCACGCAAGCTTGTGGCTTCCCGCGGGGCCGCGGCGCTGTGCGGTGCGGTGCGGTGCGCCGTCTCCTCCTCCGTCCCCGGGGCGTTTCTCCTCGGCCCCGCGGGATCCCGCCCCGCTCCTCGGCAGGAGAACCGGCTCCGGCAGCGCGCGGCCGCCACCTAGGGGCTGCAGAGGCGGCCCGGACCCCGCCCTGGCCCAGGGCGCGGACCCCGCCGTGCGCCCCGCCGTGCGCCCCGCTCTCCGCGCCCCATTGCTCCTGCCCCGCGCCCCGGCACCCGCGCTCTGCGCCCAGGCTCCGTGCCCTGGTCCCCGCGCCCCACCCCGCCCCGCCCTGGCCCCCGCGCCCCGGTCCCCGCGCCCCAGCCCTGCGCCCGGACCCTGCGCCACGGCCCGCGCTCTGCGGCTCCGTGCCCTGGTCCCCGCGCCCCCGTCCCCGCGACCCAGCCCTGCGCCCGGGCCCGCGCTCTGCGCCCCGGCTCCGTGCCCTGGTCCCCGCCCTGGCCCCCTGCGCCCTACGCCCCGCCCTGGCCCTCCCGCGCCCCGGCCCCGCGCCTCGCGCCCCGCCCCGGCCCTCGGGGATCGCAACTGGGCTCGGTCTGGTCAGCGACTGGCCGGCCCTCTTCGCCCTCCTCCGCCCGCACCGAGAAGGCTGCGGGTTCCCTGGAGGACTCCAGTTCCCCGGGGAGGACTCCGGGTTCCCAGGACAGGGAGCCGCTCACCGCCCCTCACCCTGCCCTCCAGCCCTTCAACGCCACCGGGGTAGACCCTGCCCTTGGCCCGGGCGCGGCCAGCCTGGCCAGCTCCGCTCCGGACCGGGGCTAAGCCACAGAGGTCGCGGCGGGGAGGAAGCCGAGACCGGCTCCGATGGCAGACTTGGGGTCCCCACGTACCCCAGGACCCGACCCCGGGCAGTGGAACCTCTCAAGGTGAATAGCTTTTTGCCGAGCACCCAGGTGCTGGGCCGGATTTACCGGGCAGACCTTCTGATGGCCAGACCAGTCTGGTGAAAAGCTGCTGACCAGGGGGGGGGGATGGACAGGGCCCACCGTGTCCCCTGGCCTTTCTTCAGCTCTGGAGTCTGAAGTCAGGGCCTCGCTCTCATCTGCTGGCTGAGCTGCCACCCGCTGGCTACAAGGCCAGATGGGGTCTGACTCTTCTGCCCAGGATGCCCGACTCCAGCCCTCCAGCCAGCCTCCTGGATGGCTAGGGTTCAAGTCTAGGGTAGCAGAGCCCAGATACATACTTTCTTCGGTGTTGGTCATGAGCTTGAAAGCAGGGCAAGGGCCCTGTCTCTTGAAGCTCAAGGCTAGTGCTCTACCACTCTGACCCGCAGCTCCCCCTCCTTCCCGCCTGCGCTGCTCTGGAACGGCATGGGTCTGCGGATCTCAGCCTCCTGAGCAGCTAGGATTACAGGTGTGGTATGATCCACCAGGGCCCAGCCAGCTACATGCTGTTTACTGCCAGCATCTCAAGTGTGTGCACTCCAGCTTTGGCAAAACCGTTTGAACACACCCGAGGCCAGCTTCCCACCTCCAGCCACGGGTACTGTCTTGCCTAAGGGCAACCAGACAGGTCTGTGATCCTTCCCACTGACCCTTACCTGCCACTACTCGTTTGAAACTAAGGGTTTAGCTGCAGTTACTTAGTCTTGTGCACTAGCATGGCCGAGGTCACTGGCTTGCTCTCTGAAGTGTTGGAAGTCAGCTCTAGATAGGCCAGTTCTGGCAGAAGACAATGCTTCAACAGCTAAGGAAATGCAAGCCCTGCAGGGTCTTAACTACTTGGCTTACCAACATCCCTAGAACTTGGGGACACAGAGTGCATTGTCATTTCTCTTCTGCCTACCCTTCAATGTGAGAAAACCATCTGACGTGCATCTGAAGACTTGATTCTGCAAGCCAGTGACACAACACAGCCTCCAAGGGCTGGTCCCTGAGCCTGAGGGGCAGATCCAAGGCAGCCCATACCTGTAAGCTTAGCTACTTAAAGGGAAAGTCCATGTCCTTTCTCCCATTAACCAGCAACACGCTGGAAGGAGCAGCGGCCTTTAATAAAGCTAAGGAGCTCAAGCCCCAGTACTGTACAAAACCAGCTTCAGAATGTAGTATTTCTACTTTCACATCCATGAGTCAGGGCAATGTTTTGGGTCAAGAACTAATACAAGGGAATGAATTTAACTTATGTCTAGAACCCAGAACGGCCTTTTTTTCCCCCCTGCAACTTCACAAAGCTCAAGGTGGTCTACAACAGTTAACTACTCACACGTTCGCTGAAGCTGGTGTTAAGTCAAAACTAGTCTTGTGATAAACCAATATAAACTTTGGGGCATTGGCACAACCTGTGCTGAAGGTCCAAGATGCTGAGTGCAGGGGATTTCCTTCACTGTAAGGAAAAGCTTCTGACCCTGCTCCCCCAGCAGTCTGACCAAAGCCTGGTCCGCAAGCAAGCTCTCCACTAACAACACCGCCCCCTTGCGGCCTGTGCCACGCATGTGCCAGCAGTACCGGGGACACTAAGACCTCACCCTCAAGGAAAGATGTTTGCCCATTGTTGGAGGTACAGCACTTGAGCCACAGCTCCACTTTGGTATTTTTAGAAAGCTTTGGCTATGACCCAGCCATACCACTGGCGGGCATCTACCTTGAACATGAGCCAGGATCTAAGAACACCTGCACATCTGTGTTCACTGTTGCACTAGCCAAAAGCCAAGGAAGCCCAGATGTACTTATTTGTGCTGTACTTGTACACGGCCATCTGCAAGGAAGTGGATGGACCCAGAACCATGTTGAGGTAAGCCAAGCCCGGAAATATGAACAGCATGCTGGATGCACTAGGATATACAGGATTCTGGATACAGCCAGAGAGGATACTTAGGAAAAACACAAGGGCACAACGCTAAGTACCAAACATACATACTGAAACTTAAAGGAACAAGGAATCTTTCCCTCTTCATTTCTAGCTTTTAATGATTGCCTTCCTGGAAAAGGAGGGGGTTAAACAAAGTGCAACGGTGCTCACTCAGCCTTGATGGAACTATAAAACTCGTGGGTGGAGATGGAAAGGACTACAATGAGGGAACGGAAGACTGTACCAAAGGAAATGCACTCACTACCTGACTCATAAAAGATATGCAGAGAACAAGCACCACGGCTCCTTGGAGGAGTCTAAGGAAGGCCAGAGGGTGCACACTGAGATTCCCCAAAGTGTCCACCTTGGAGATCAGACTCTGCCTGCGATCCAACCACCATTGTTTTATCTTTATTGGACATAACCCCCCCTTCGCAGGTCATATGTAAGGAAGCAGTCACTCCTGTTGTCCTCAGAAGCCAGGCTACTCCAGCCAGTCTCCCTTCTAGGAGAGGTGGAGCTTCGTATCTGGAAACATCTGCGTAGCCCTAATTGCCACTACATGAGGCAGAGATTCTCAGGGTAGGATGTCATTTTACCATGCAAGTTTATTTCTGATAAAGCACAGCTTAATGGTTAAATACAAGGAAACAGTGCTACTTTATTAAAATACTGAGTTTATTTCCCATGTATATTTTGTACCCCACCATCTTCACATCTGACCGTCACTTCTACTAGGCCCACCATAGCATTCCACACATACTTAAGTCCAAGCACAGGGTGGAGCTCCGTCTTTAAAAACTAAACAGGCATTTTGGACAACAGGTTCTTGGCAGCGGGAGTCTGAACAACATTTATCAAACACAGTAGGGAAAGTTCTCACTTTGCATTATAAAAAGGACAGCCAGATATCAACTCTTACAGAAATGAAATGAGACGGAAAATTTCAACAAACTGTTCAAAGTACTTTCTTAAAGAGACTTCCTCCATTGCCAGAGATCTTGAATAGCCTGAAGACAAAAGAAAAAAAGGAGGTTAAGAAGCATTATTTCACAGACCATAAAGCCTCCCTACTACCACTCCTGATAAGGTACTTTATAAAAGGAGTTACAGGATAATGAAACGTAGGAACCATCAGTCAAGGGAGTCAAAGATGAATACCTGGCCAATACTGTTTAATCGCAGGCAGTACCCAGCTTCAGGGTCAAGAGTCAAAGTAGCTGACCTAAATAACCCCACCTGCATTCCCAGTTGCTCTGGACCTGAACAGCTGAATTATCCCGCTTGCAGCAGGTGGCAGGTGGAGGCCTCTACCACCCTGGTGACCCTCCTGACTTCATTCCTTGCCCAGCATTAACTCACTCTGCCAACTACCCTGTCAAGGTGATCCAAGCTCCTACGTACCTTTCACTAAGACCCTTCTCACCTATATTTCATAATGACTAATGATTGGTCAACAGTATTACTTCCTTTTTGACCAGGGGTGAATATTTACTGTATCAAACTTCTCAAAAAATGAAATTCTACCTCACAGCATCAGGCTTTTTCCCCACTTGGAATAAATGTCTCTTGATACTTTTGTCAGTGACAATCTTGACACAATGGACACTGCCTGCTGCTCTTTAGATCTGCACACCCCCCAAACAAGCCAGGTACTGTGGTCATATGCCTGTAGTCCTATTTGGAGGCCAGCCTAGGCAGTGTTTAAAAGGCCCCTTTCTCAGCCACAAGCAGTACACACTGCTGTGTTCATTCAGACATGGACAGAATACTTCCTATCACAGACCTGACTGACTGATTCCGCCCCAAGCCAGGGATGCTTTCCTCGCTAAGCTGAAGACATATACCCACCTCTAATGTGTGCTTAGCTGCTAATACATACAATTGGGATTTCTACCAGCTTTAATACTAAAGAACTCTACAACGCGATTACAGAAGAGCCTGCGTAGTTTACAATCACTACACACAAATAGCAGAAAACCAAGAATTACATTTGGTAACATTACAACCTCCCACAGCCATATATCCTTCAATGGATTCTAAGCTTAGAAACTGAAACATCCAACTAATGCTCATGTAAAATGCTGCTGCAACAATCCAACTGAAAAAGAAAAACTATAGGCAGAGCCAGAATCCTTAGTCTAGAAGAGGAAGTAATGGCAGAGGACTCATCTGGCCTGTGGAAGACAGTGGGTCTGGGTATGGCCTAACAAAAATTCTAAGATCTACAGAATCAATACTGAACTCAAGCTAAAAGACAGTAAGCCAAATGCCCCCTTGACACAAACCCTTCAGGCTGATTTCAGCCAAGCGTTTTCCCAGTCCACCTTCTGTAGTCTTCTCTATCCGCTCAAAAAAGCAAAAACACAGGCCGCCAAAAGCAGCCCGAAAGGAGCGGCAAGGAAAAACCACAGCTCTACTTCCCCCAGCCAAAGTAGTACCCAAAAAGAAAAGCCAAGCCCAGTAACCAAGAGATACTTTATAAAAGCTAGGAAAAAATGTACTAAAAAAGCTATCTTTTCAGCCTCTGCCAACTAAATTCTTAAAGAGTTTCCACATATTAAGTATTGTCTGTGGTTAGGAACCTTTTAAAAGAAGCCAACAACTTGAGAGACTAAGAGAAAATAATAAATCATAAGAGATTTTTATTTGGTCATATCCCAGAAAAATCAGTTAGTTACCTCTTGGTCAGTCATCCGGAAGCAATTCTTGACGTAATTGATGAACTTGGCCTCCACTTTGGGGAGAGAACCACCCTATTGAGGGGGGAAAAAAATTAAGGGTAAGCAAAAAAAACAAAAACAAAACAAAAACACAATTCCTTCAAGATTTACATGCTATTTAATACATGGACCGGTTCCCACCAATTCGCTTTAAAAAACTACTCAGTGTCATTGTGAACCCAAAACACATATTTGGATAGCACACTAAAGCCATGGTGTTCCTAAGTTTTGCTGTGAGGTTCAATTTTGCACTGTCAAACAATTTAAGAGCAGGCATGCAAACCTCAGTAGGTAACAAGTCAGCTCCTCGCTACTCTACCATCCAGAATCAGATTCAAAGCAACATAGGCTTCCCTTCTGAGATCCATGCTTTGCCAACAGAGCAACCTTTAGCTATACCAGCAGACACTAATTACAAATACCAGTTTGGGGCTATAATGCTGAACAGGGCAAAGACTGACAGGAACTAATCTCTTAAAGAAACACATCATAAATACCCAAGAGTTTGTCACCAAATTTAAGACGTTACACAATTATTACACACACCTTAAAATATACCCATCACTACTGTGGATTTTTAATTTGGCGTACTGAACATCTCTTTCCCTGCTTAAACAAGTATTAATTTCTTTTTGCCCTTGGTATCTTTCATGCATCTGAGATGCCTTCCACATGCCAGAAGCAGCTATACTATTTTGCCTCTATCACAGAAAATGCCTAGAAAACAAACCTCACTACAGTCTCCATTTGAAAATTAGTGCCACATACATCCTTATTTGATTCATTCAAATATTTATTGAGCAGCTACGGGATACAAAGTGGACTAAGGCATGGTCAAATTGATGGAGCACATGCACAAAAGAAAGCAGGATTACTCAATCACAGCAGCCGCACCAAGAGTGCGTTAGGAAACCAAGATTGCTTCCAGCCTGGAGGGGGTATGGGTGGCAAATCAGGAAAGGGGATTGAGATTAAGATAGAAGACTTCAGTCTGGATTGTTGATGATAGTCAGTATGGACTCTATCTGTTTCTCCTTTTCCTCTTTCCCCATCTTTGGGCTTTAATTTACCAGTAGTGCCCAGGGCTGTTCAAAGTGCCTGCAATCAAACCAAGGAGACAGGACCACATTAAAACTGGGGGAGGGGCATCATTTTAGCACTGTATGCAAGGGGCAAAAACAAATCAGTGATATTAGGAAAGCAAGTTTACAGCGATGGCAGCAGAGCAAGGCACTGCAGTACTAGGTTCCTAACGCACTCCTCACTGCACAGGCCAGAGCCTGCGTGGCAGCGGCCTGTCCTCACCCTAGAGGGTGATATCAAGGCAGTACATTCACGGCTCTATTCGTGCAAGTCCATCGCTCAGGAGTTTTAGTCCCCAGGAGTAAATGCAGGACGAAAGCTGAAGCCTCCTTGTACATCGAAGACAAAAGGAGACTAGATGTAAGCCTGGTAAGCCACACACAAATCCAAGGTGCGGCCCCAGGACTGACCTGGGGATCCGGTGGGTTATGAAAAGCAAACATAACCATTCTGTTTAGTCTACCAAGCAACTATGTAACAGCACTCAGGGCTCAGCTACTGAAGACTCATGCGCCCCCTGCTGGTGCTGCTGGGGCATCAGAACAGGTAGAGCTCCATTTTATCTCTAACTTGTGATGTGCTGGTACTTTCTAATGGAAAGGTATCACACAAGATTGCAAATTAACTAGTTAATTTTTGCAATCCACTCGGAAAAAAGCCACATACCACCAAAAGGGCAAAGACAACAATTCATCCAAGTTGCCAGAGACTCAATCTGAAATGGAAAAAGACGTAGCTAAATATTTTACTCACTTTTTCTATACTTGCTTGCATTTTTGCTTTAATGTCTTCTACTGAACTAGGTCCTTTCGGTGTTTTAGGAGTTTTTTCCTGTTTTTTGAAGGATTCTTGACCCTGGAAAAAAATTAAAGATTGCTATGAGTGTATTAACATATACCTCTTCAACTGGAATTCTTAAACTACTATAACCATAGGCTAATTATGCTGTACATGTTTCTAAAAATCATTTCTTAGCAGGCCACCTATGGCTCACATCTATAATCCTAGTTGCTCAGAGGCTGCCTGAGGATATAGTAAGTGGTCTGGGCCAGAAAAGCCAGTGAGAGTTCTCTCATTAACCACTGAACAGTAGAGCTATGCTTCCTTGACAGAGGGTTAAGCTTTAGCAAAAAACCTCAGTACAGTGCTCAGAGGAAATTCAAACTAGCTAAACACTCACAACACAAAACCACTTAGGAGAATTAACAGATTCCTCTTTTGTAGTTTAATTTTTAAATGTCAATTTCAGCTCATAAATCTAACACCAAACAAAGCCATTATCCTGTCAGGTAAGTAAGTAATTCCTTACAGCAAACCTGTGTATGGAACACTTCTATGGGCTTGGTTCCCAGCAGGCTCTTGGCCAAAGTGTGTAGTGAGCCCCAATGCTTAGTCAAGTGCAGTTTACCTTTTTTGTGGCATTGGAGACTTGAACCATACCAGTCTATAGCTTTATTTCTGTCTACGTTGTTTTTTGACGGTCTCCACAGTAGCTAGAACTACAGGTATGTACACTACCCAAGCCCTCCCCTGTCATTTACTAGGATCTCCAAATGTCCAAATTTCAGACAGGCCAGGTGTATCCAGAACCCATTGAGGCCCGTCTCTTACTTATGTGCTACTACTTACTTTTGATCTTGGTGTCGCTGGTTTTGAGTCTTTTCCGTTCTGGTTTGATTTTTGTGCGTTTTTGGCTGGAGTATCTCGTATAGACTGAAATTAAAGAGATTAGTCATCTGAATTCCTCAAGGTTAACCCTGTGTCATACCTAAAACAAAGCATTCGTCTGGCAAAATGCTGGGTAAAGGACTTGCCAACTGTAGCAGTCTCAAGCTCTCAGGAAATTAGTATCTGATGTGAGATTTCCTGAGCCAGTTTTCACCAGGTACATACATGGTAACATTCGTTTCTGCCACTTTTGACAACCTGCAACATCTACTCACTTTCTTCACTGGAACTTTTTCTTCTGCTTCCTCGTCATCAAAATCATCATCATCACTACAAATGAGATAAAACATCATATTGGCAGTGCATAAGTGATGGTATGTCTGTGCATATGCTCAGCACAAGCAGCAACTGTGTGGCTGAAGCCAGATGTGCAACCTACCAGACAGAGCTAAATACACATGCAAATTCATGTAGGATCAAGGAGGACAACATGCTGACACACTATACCATTTCCCTTAATAGCAGAGCCCACTAAGCTGGTAACTGATTTCCCTAGTACAAATGGAAATTTTTTTTATAAATGTTAATTGCAGCATGATGATCAATAGTGTTTTAAATTTTTTTAAAATTTTATCTACTTTTTTGGCTCTGGTCATGGGGCTTGAACTCTGGGCCTGGGTGCTGTCCCTCAGCTCTTCAGCTCAAGGCTAGTGCCCTACCACTTGAGCCATAGCACCACTTCCGGCTGTTTTTTTTTTCTGCTTATGCGGTGCTGAGGTATCGAACCCAGGGCCTCAGGCATGCAAGGCAAGCGCTCTACCACTGAGCCACCTTCCCAGCCCACAAATGGAAATTTTTATCCTAAGACTTAGAGGACCATGGCAGACTTCTAAGCATTAAAAAAGGAAAGCTTGGGGCTGGGAAGATGGCTCAGTGGTAGAGAGCTTGCCTTGCATGCATGAGGCCCTGGGTTCGATACCTCAGCACCGCATAAGCAGAAAAAAAAACAGCCGGAAAGTGGCACTGTGGCTCAAGTGGTAGAGCCCGAGCCTTGAGCTGAAAAGCTGAGGTACAGCGCCCAGGCCTAGAGTTCAGGTCCACGATCGAACCCAAAAAATAAATAAGTAAATACACAAATAAAAGATTTCCCTTTGCCTTGCATGCACGAGGCCCTGGGTTTCGATTCCTCAGCACCACATAAGCAAAAAAAAAAGAAAAAAGCCAGAAGTGGCACTGTGGCTCAAGTGGTAGAGTGCTAGCCTTGAGCTGAGGGACAGTGCCCAGGGCAGTGTTCAGGCCCCACGACTGGACCAAAAAAAAAAAAAAAAGCTTCAATTTTCTAGTTTAAGTTGTAAGATTTTGGTTTAATTGTCAATTTCCTTCCACGTGTAAGAATGAGAGATGAAGGAAGGGCTGACACTGAGGCACCGTGTGCCCAACTTACTACCTGTCTCATTTGCCCGCCAGCTTTAATGGGCAGCAGCCACCTCACCACTGAACCCAGTAACACCTGTTCCTCCACAGGCATCCATTCATTGTCCGCACCACTAAATCGAACGTTGGGGCCAGTGGCTCATGCCTGTCATGCCAGCTACTCTGGAGACTAATCTGTGAGGTCAAGCCATTCCATGGGGACAATTTCAAAGACTCTCAAGTTAGAGAGGGTTCACTGGAGGCATGCTCAAGTGGAAGAGTGGTGGCTGAGAGGAACTGGAAAGCCCCATACTGATGGCTGCACTCCCCAGATTTGGACCTTCATTTCTAAAAGGTTATGCCTTGAAGAACACAAATATGACACTTACTTGAGAAAAACCTCCTAAGGCCCAGGAGATGGGGCTATTAGTTCCAACTTAATGCATGCTAAGATTGAAGATTGTTATACTTACTCCTCCTCCTCATCATCATCTTCATCCTCTTCGTCCTCATCTTCCTCAGCAAGCTTTACTTTTTTCTGATAAAAGCAAGTACATACTTCTTGTGAGTGAGCGCTGCTCTTTGTCACCAAAGCAAAAAAAAAAAAAAAAAGGCTAGCTAGAACACAATCCACAACAGTAAAAATCACATCTACCTGTGGAACCTTGCCACCACCTCCAGGGGCCGATCGCTTTCCAGACACGCTCAACAGCTTTACATCCTCCTCTTCTTCATCTTCCGACTCTGCATCCTCCTCCACAGCAACTAAGTGCTGTCCGCTGATGTGCACGGGCCCTGACCCACACTTCAGCCTCAGGACCACAGGCGGTGTGATTTCAAAGCCCCCAAGGGACACCTGAAGAGGAGAAAATCTTAAATGTTGTGAAAATGCTGTAAATGAACATTTCTCAGCAAACCTTCAACAAACCCATGAACCAATTTACCACCTCTATCAGACACCAGAAACTATGTGACTGTTCCCCAAGTTCTGAAGTGCAAGTCGGAACACAGGAACAAAGACCAAGAGAGCCCCTTTCTCATCTTTGTGTAACCTCAACAGTACCAATCTTAGGAGGCTGAAAGTAACATAAACTTCAAAGTTTAAGCAGTCTTACCGTTGGCTGTACAGACATTTTCAAAGTTGCCAGTGTAACCTTAATTGGACTTCCCTCATAATTCATTGCCTCTGCTTCAACGATATGCAATTCATCTTTTGCACCAGCCCCTAAACTAACCTGAACAACAAAAAAATAGGGTTAGTTCAATGCCAGCTGTCTTGTAACCCCTCCAAATTCTAGTTTGTACTAAGTATGAACTTTAATTGTTATCACTGGTGGAAATCAAATTTAAAGAAATGCATTATAAAGACACAACCAACAGTTATCACCTGACCCAAGAGGCTATGGTCTATGGTTCAACTGACAAAATCAGACTGGGTTCAACAGTTACTCTTAGTCAAATTGCGTGGCGGGAGTGCACGAATAGGTAAAGCTGGCACCCGGTGGTCAGTACTATCCGCGTTCTCGTTTCCCTTCGAACTCACCGTTCTTAGTGATAACTGGTGCTCGTTTTCATCATTATCCACCTTGAAGTGGTAATCTTTGTCAGCCTTCAGCTCGCAACCTGTAAAAGAGGGGCAGTTCCTCCAGAATCGCTCCCGGGTCGGCCTCCCGTCGGGCCCCTTTCTCTACCTCGTCCTCGGAAGCCGGGCGGCCCCGCGCGGGCCTCGCCGGGACAAAGGCCCTGGGCGGCCCGGGTGCCGGGGCCCCGCCGAGCACGGACCGCGGCGCCCGGGCGCGAGCCCCGGATGTGCGGCCCACACCCCCTTCCCCACCGGGCCACGTGGCGGCCACGTGGTCGGCGCGGCGGGCCCCTCGCCGCCCCCTCCCCGGCGGCCTCCCCGGGCCTCGGCCCCGCGCCGCCGACAGGCCCGGCCGCGCCCGGCCCCCGAGCCCGCGGGCCAGGCCCCGGACTCAAGTCCCCGGCTCCCCGAGTTCCCGGCCCCCCAGGCCCCGTCCTCGGTCCTCCAGCGCCTGCAGGCCCGGCCCCAGCACCCCGGCTCCCCCCGGCCCCGGCTCCGATCTCCCCCGGGCCCAGTCGCAGGCCCCGGCCTCAACCCCCCGGCTCCGAGTTCCCGGCCCCCGGGCCTCTCAGGCCCCGTCCTTGGTCCTCCAGTACCTGCAGGCCCGGCCCCGGCTCCCCGGCGCCCGCAGGCCCAGCCCCGGCCCCCCGGCGCCCGCAGGCCCGGCCCCGGCCCCCCGTTTCCCTAGCGCCTTTTAGGCCCAGCCCCGGCTCCCCCGGCGCCCGCAGGCCCGGCCCCGGCTCCCCGTTTCCCCGGCGCCCGCAGGCCCGGCCCCGGCTCCCCGGCGCCCGCAGGCCCAGCCCCGGCTCCCCGGCGCCCGCAGGCCCGGCCCCGGCTCCCCGGCGCCCGCAGGCCCGGCCCCGGCTCCCCGTTTCCCCGGCGCCCGCAGGCCCGGCCCCGGCTCCCCGGCGCCCGCAGGCCCGGCCCCGGCTCCCCGTTTCCCCGGCGCCCGCAGGCCCGGCCCCGGCCCCACCCCCGAGCCCAGGCCCGCGGCGGCCGCCCCGCCACCGGCCGCGTACCGAACAGGTAGTTCTGGGGCCGCAGCGGGCTCATGTCCATGTCCATCGAGTCCTCCATGGGCGGCGCGCGGCGAGGGCGGACGGAGGAGGGCGGCTCCGCGGCCGAGGGGAGACGCAGGACGGAATCACGCCAAGGAAAGGACGCGGGCCGCCTGCGCGTTTATAAGGCCTGCGCCCATCTCGCGAGAGCTCGCCAAGCCCCGCCCCCCGCGCGCGTGCTCGAGAGGATCCTACTCTCCGGCCGGGCCGCACTCCCGCGCAGGCGCACTTCCACCCCGCCGCCCCATCCCGCCTCGCCGTCTTCCACCCACCACCGCCAGGTGCCTCGCGGGCTCGCACTGCGCACGCGCGCGGGCGGAGGGGGTGTGGCCGGGCGTCCGCGCGCGTGCGCGCTCCTCCGCGCCGTCCTTCTGGTTAGGCTGGGTTGTCCCCGGCGTTGTCGTGGCTTTTGTGTCTGGCTGGTCCTGGCGCTTGAGCGCAGCCCCACTGCCGGCCTTTTCTGCGTGTGTGGCGCCGGGGACCCGAACCCGGGGCCTCGGGCGTGCGAGGCCCGCGCCCGCCCCGCGCGCGTCCCCGCCGGGCGCCGAGCCGAGGGCGCGGGAGCGGCCTCCCGCCCCGCATCGGCGCGGCCCGCCCCGGGGCCGGCGCTGCGCTCCCGCGAGCTCGGGCGGGGCCCGCGGGGCCTGGGCACGGAGACCCCCGCCGGGCCGGGGCGAGGCGCGTGCGCGTGCGCAGTGGGGCGCCGGAGGGGTGTCCGCGCCCCCCTCGTCCGCGCCCCCGGGCCGGCCGGCAAAGTGACGCCGCCCACGGCGCGCAGCGTGCGAGGGCAGACGCGCACGCGGGGCCCCCGCCTGTCCGCCCAGCCGTCCGGAGCCCGAGACCCGAGAACGCGGCTCAAAGCCAGCCCCGGCAGGAGGCCGGGAGCCCCGAAGCGGCTCGGGGTAGGGAGGTAGCGCTCGCTGAGGACAGCGCCCAGGCCCAGAGCTCGAGCCCCAGCACCCACAGGAAGTGACCGCATGCACAGCGCGCACGCGCATGCAAAGGACCGAATGCACACACGTGCACAGCGTGCACACGCATGCAAAGGACCGAATGCACACACGTGCACACACATGCACAGCGTGCACACGCATGCAAAGGACCGAATGCACACACATGCACAGCGTGCACGCGCATGCAAAGGACCGAATGCACACACGTGCACACACATGCACAGCGTGCACACGCATGCAAAGGACCGAATGCACACACGTGCACACACATGCACAGCGTGCACACGCATGCAAAGGACCGAATGCACACACGTGCACAGCGTGCACACGCATGCAAAGGACCGAATGCACACACGTGCACACACATGCACAGCGTGCACACACAGCAAGAGGACTTAAGATGAGAAAGGCGCGGTTCCAGGGAGTGAGGAGGCTGTTTAGAGCCCTGAACTATCTCGTAGACTGCTGGAGTGGGGTATATACCATACATTCATCAGAACCAATGGCTTGGGCCAGGTGTGGTAACACACGCCTGTCACCTCAGTACGCAGGAGGCTGAAGCAAGAGGACTGTAAATTCATAACAAGGCTTTTCTACTTTCTGTATAGCAAGTTCCAGGTCAGCCTGCAGACACCAAGACAAGAAGGAACCATAACGTAACCTGTCAACTTGGGGCACCTGGCGGATCCCTCAGCTGCAGGAACGAAGGAGTCTAATGCAGGGTTCTCCAGCGCAGGAGAAAGAGTATTCCCTGGAGTTTCTGCTTCATTTTGCTATGAACCTAAAGATGTTCTTTAAAAAAATATGTAATCACCTGTTTATATGCCAAAAAATACCTAGAGGGAAATTTACCATGACAGATGTCCATATTAGAAAAGATCCCCAGGTGAAAAACCTAACATCATATCTCTAAGTAAGCACAGAGCCTTGGGTTCAAACTCTAGTACCACCAGAAAGAGAAACCGAGAGGAATGAAATATTTGCAAATAAGGAAAAGTTTATATTAAAAATACATAAAAAATACACAGTAGCAGGGCTGGGAAGGTGGCTCCGTGGTAGAGCACTGGCCTCGCATGCATGAGGCCTGGATTCAATTCCTCAGCACCACATACACAGAAAAGGCTGAAGTGGTGCTGTGGCTCAAGTGGTAGAGCGCTAGCCTTGAGCTGAAGAGCTGAGGGACAGCGCCCAGGCCCAGAGAAAACCTGATTTTAAAAATGGTCAAAGGATCTACTGGGTATTTCTCAAAGACCAAGAAATATATGTATCAATAATTAGAGAAACAGAATCACAGCGAGCTATCACCTACATTGAAAGACAGCCAGCATTGAGGAGGTGGACAGGAAGCCAGCCATGCACACGGGCGGGTGATGGATATAGAAAAAGCATGGACGTGCCTCGAAAACTAAAACTATTTAGAAGTTTTTGTCATGAAGGAGCATGTTGTCCCCTTGGTGCCATTCACAGTGGCAAGGTGTGGAACAACTGTGGGCAGAGGAGCGGATAAAGGAGATGTGATAGGGAAGGCATGCGTGTGGATAAACAATGAAGAGTTACCCTTTGGGGAAGGTAGTCCGTCCTGCACCGAGGTCCACGTCCTGCACCGAGGTCCACGTCCTGCTGTGTCTCCTGGTTTGCTTCTGGAGACGTGTGTGAAGGCCTTCCGGGTGTGACCAGGCTGCACCTCCAATCTGAGGCTGAGCGGCTGGCCACTCCGGGTGCCAGGATGCCCCCCGCCGGGCCAGGGATGGTGGCATCAGCAGTGGGACTAGGAAGTGTTGGTTAGCTGTCTAAAGGCCCAACCAAGAGGCCTAGGAACTTGGGAGAAGTTGCGGTGGAAGAAGACCCAGGGTTCTGTTCGGCGAACCTGAGCCTGCTCATATTCGGGTTCATTTCTGGGCCCTAAAAGCTGACCACCGGACCTGGGCCAGTGTTGGCTTCTTTCCGGGTCTGCACTCTCTGGTTGGAGTGGAGCGGTAAAACTCACCAGACAACAGCAGGGGGCGCTGTGAAACCGAGCTGCTCTGCCAGGTTTAAGCACTCCAAGTACTGACATCCTGGGATGGGCCGGGAGGGTGGCTCCATGGTAGAGCACTCACCGGGGTTCGATTCCTCAGTATCACATACACAGAAAAGGCCAGAAGTTGTGCTGTGGCTCTCGAGTGCTAGCTCTGAGCACAGAGAAGCTCAGGGACAGCGCCCAGGCCCTGAGTTCAAGCCCCAGGACTGGCAAAAATAAATAAAATAATGGAAGTCAGGTGCGGGTGGCTCACGCCTGTCATCCTAGCTACCCAGGAGGCTGAGATCTGAGGATTGCAGTTTGAAACCAACCCAGGCAGGAAAGTCTGTGAGACTCTCATCGCCAATGAACCACCAAAAAGCCAGAAGTGGAGCTGTGGCTCAAGTGGTAGTACACTAGCCTTGAGCAAAGAGGAGCTCAGGGACAGCGCCCAGGCCCTGAGTTCAAGCCCCCGGATCAGCAGAAATAATAATAATAATAGAGAAAGCATCTGAACCATATCTCAGTTCGCAACTTAAATTAGAACCCTTCGATGTTTTGCCTTGAAATATCACTAATTTGACCTGAAAGGCAAATCATACAAATAAAATCATTCCACAGCTGATGATTTCATAAGAGTTCTGTAAATTTACAAGGGCCAGTGTTTGCTCTTTCTTCTTTCATTCTTCCTTTTTTCGTTGTTGTTATTGGTCATGGGGCTTGAACTCTGGGCCACCAGCACCTGGCTTAGGGCCAGTGTTCTTGTGCCTGAGGGTACTTGTAATAAAATTCTGATCACGTGTTCCCTTTGAAGGGTTAACAGCAGAGATTGCCGGTGGCTCACAGGACTTCGGTGGTTTGGCCCGGAGGGAGTGAGGTGCTGGGCAGAAAACTTGTGTTCAGCCCAGCAGAGAAGGCCAGTTTCTTTGTCACTCCCAGCTTTGTGTAGGATTAAGCGAGAGGGACTGGTAATAATTTCTGAAGCTCATTATTCGTGAGCCCAGGGCCTGGTACCTAGAAGGCACTCCGCGAGTCCTCCTGTCTCTCTTCCTTTGCTCTTCCCTGAGTGTTCTCCATTCACTTCTTGTGGAAACACTCGGCTTCCACGCAGACTAGTCACGTCAAGTACCCTCCTCGGTCGCTGACTTAGGAGGTAAAGCACAGCCAGTGTACGGTTGAGCAAGGGCGCTGAGGTCTTCTCGCTGCTGGCGCTTGGTGTTGATGGCCTCCTGTGAGCCGCTGGTGGAGTTCCTCTCAGGAGGAGCTATCCCAGGCCCACGCCAGCTTGCTGAGGCAGAGATCAACTCAGAGACCCACTGTCGCCCCACTATCGAATTAGAGCCATAGTTTTGACAAGTACGGCAGCAGAATCATCAGTTTAGCCACCAGCAATCCATGTGTCTCTTTAAGTTCATAAATAAAACATCCTTCATTAAGAATTTCCTAGTAAGCAAAAGCAGACCAGTGATCTCCACCCCCCTATACATTACAAAGTAAAATGATATAATAGTAATCAAATCAAATCATGTCTAGGAGTTTTATAGACAACTAATAGCTGTGATTGCAAAGTGCACATCAGATACCAATTGAAGGGTACTTTTCTCTTTAATATAATGTACTATGCATATTCCACAAACTGTCTCATGATATCAAATGAATTTAACAAGATGATTATGTAGGTCAAATTACTTAGTAAGTTCTTTCAAGAACAGCTCTTAGACCTATTATGACTTTTAATGGCACAATTTGTTAAATGATTGCTGTTTCTAGAATCCTGCCTGCACATGCCTGTCAGAAACGCTAGCTGTGCCCTGTGGTCTATTTTTTAAATCTATGTCTTGCTTGTGGCGATTGAAACAAAAACGACCACCAAAGAACAACTTCCTGTAGCTCATCCTTCATTTTAAATTATTTAAACCACTTCCTTATTGCCAAATTATAATTTGAATTTTCTCATCTTAACCTTTAGACCAAATTTCTTTCCACTCTGTATGAAGATGTCCTGAGAGTTCTTTTGTTTCATGTCAAAAGTTGTGGACAGAATGGATCTCGTGGACGTTTAAAGTGTCTTCGGCAGGAAGGCAGCTGTCCACTGCACGGCTCCTTACAGAAGAGCCCAGGAGACCAGACGGAGATCTTTGGTCTTCACCTTCCTCTGTGGTGCTGTTGCCGTTCGTGAGTATTTTAGTTTTACTCACTGAGAAAGCTGTAGGTTTTTAAAAACTGGTCACTAATGTTGCGCTGGTGGCTCATGCCTGTGATCCTACTCAGGAGACCTGAGGGTCACGGTTCAAAGCCAGCACAGGCAGGAAAGTGTGGGAGACTCTTATCTCCAATAAACCACTCAGAAAAAGCTGGAAGTGGCGCTGCAGCTCAAGTGGTAGAGCGCTGGCCCTGAGCACGGGAGGCTCAGGGACGCGCCCAGGCCCTGAGTTCAAGCCCCAGGACTGGCAAAAGCACCACCACCACCAAAATAAATGCTGCCCACTGACAGCCTTTCTTTTTCTTTTTCTCCTCTTTCCTTCCTTCCCGTCTTCGTTCTCTCTTCTCTTTGAGGTGGAGTCTGTGATGTTGCCCGGGCGGACCCTGCCCTGGTGGGCTCTGGAGGCAGTCCCGCCAGGGAGCCGGCTCCAGGCACCCACCCACTGCTGGACAGCGTCAGTTCAAGTCCTGTGACGATCTTTTAACGGATGTTCTTCTCACACCTACCTCGTGTCTCTGGTTTGGGCCCCTCATGGGGGGGGGTCCTCCCCTCGCCAGCCCTCGCGCCCGGGCCGCCCCTCCCCGGCCCCGCGGGTGTCACGGAGCCCGGGGTCCTAGAGCCGGGCCGCGTCCGTGGGAGGCCGCGGCTCTCGGTGCTCGCCGGACGCTGCTCCCGGGATGTTTGGGAGGCGGGACGGTCTCACTGTGCGGCCGACCGCGGTGGGCTGCAGGCGGCGCGGGGCGGGCGGGAGGCGGGCGGGGACCCCCGATGGCGCGTCCCCCGATGGCGCCCCCGCGCCCCCCACCCCCCGATGGCGCCCCCGCGCCCCCCGCGTCCCCCGATGGCGCCCCCGCGCCCCCCGCGTCCCCCGATGGCGCCCCCCGCGTCCCCCGATGGCGCCCCCGATGGCGCCCCCCGATGGCGCCCCCGCGCCCCCCGCCCCCCGATGGCGCCCCCCGCGTCCCCCGATGGCGCCCCCGCGTCCCCCGCCCCCCGATGGCGCCCCCCGATGGCGCCCCCCGATGGCGCCCCCCGATGGCACCCCCCGCGTCCCCCGATGGCGCCCCCGATGGCGCCCCCGCGCCCCCCGCCCCCCGATGGCGCTCCCCGATGGCGCCCCCCGATGGCGCCCCCCGATGGTGCCCCCGCGCCCCCCGATGGCGCCCCCGCGTCCCCCGCGCCCCCCGATGGCGCCCCCGCGTCCCCCGCGCCCCCCGATGGCGCCCCCCGCACCCCCCCCCGTACCTCTGCCCCGCCCCTGCCCGCCGCGCTCCCCGGTGCGCCCGACCCCCGCCCGTCCCCCCCCGCCCCCCCCCCCCGCGCTCCCGGTGGCCCCGCCCCCCGCGCTCCCCGGTGGCCCCGCCCCCGCCCCCCGCGCTCCCCGGTGGCCCCGCCCCCCGCGCTCCCCGGTGGCCCCGCCCCCCGCGCTCCCGGTGGCCCCGCCCCCCCCGCGCTCCCGGTGGCCCCGCGGGCCTCGAGCGTTGTCGGCGCCCCCCCGTGGCCGCGCCCCGCGGGGCTGGAGGTGGCGGGGCGGCGCCTCCCCCACCGGGGCGGATGACGGGCGCCCGTCCAGGCTCGGGGTCCCCCGCGTCCGCCCCGCCGTGCGGCGCCCCGGAGCCCGGCTTCCGACGCGGGCCGGTCCGTGTCCTCGGTGCGGTGTCCCGCAGCGGGCGCCCGGGGCCGGGAGGGGTCGGGGCGGACGGGGGCGGCGCGAGACGCGGCCGCCAGGGGACGCCGACGGCACGGGACCCCCGACCCCCGACGGCACGGGATCCCCGACCCCCGACGGCACGGGACCCCCGACCCCCGACGGGACGGGACCCCCGACCCCCGACGGCACGGGACCCCCCCGACGGCACGGGACCCCCCCAACTCCCCCGACGGCACGGGACCCCCGACCCCCGACGGCACGGGACCCCCGACCCCCGACCCCCCCCGACGGCACGGGACCCCCCCGACGGCACGGGACCCCCGACCCCCGACGGCACGGGACCCCCCCGACGGCACGGGACCCCCCGACCCCCGACGGCACGGGACCCCCCCCCCGACCCCCCCCCGACGGCACGGGACCCCCCCGACGGCACGGGACCCCCCCAACTCCCCCGACGGGACGGGACCCCCCCAACTCCCCCGACGGGACGGGACCCCCCCAACTCCCCCGACGGGACGGGACCCCCCCAACTCCCCCGACGGGACGGGACCCCCCCCAACTCCCCCGACGGGACGGGACCCCCCACCCCCCGACGGCACGGGACCCCCCACCCCCCGACGGCACGGGACCCCCCACCTCCCGACGGGACGGGACCCCCCCGACGGCACGGGACCCCCGACCCCCGACGTCACGGGACCCCGACCCCCGACGTCACGGGACCCCGACCCCCGACGGCACGGGACCCCCGACCCCCGACGGGACGGGACCCCCCCGACGGCACGGGACCCCCGACCCCCGACGGCACGGGACCCCCCAACTCCCCCGACGGGACGGGACCCCCCCCCACCGCCCTGATGGCACGGGACCCCCCTGACACCCCCACGACGGGACGGGAGCCCCCCACCCCCCCCGACGGCACGGGACCCCCCCCACCCCCCCATGACGGCACGGGGACGCCGGGGCGGGGATGGTCGGCGTCCAGCGTCTCGGCCTCCTGTCCCCTGTCCCGGCCTCGTGGCCTCGCGGCCTTGCGCCCACGTCCACAGCCAGGCGCGGCCCCGGCCCCGCTGCCCAACCCAGCACGGGCGGAGGCTGAATTCTTAATCAGAGCCGGAAGGGAAGTTACCACAGGAGGGCCAGGGCCCCACTGACCCGACACCGTCCAGGGTCACTTGAGAGACAGGAGAAGGCGGGGCCAGGCCAGAGAGGACCAGAGATGACAGCCCCCCTCCATCATCCACACAGCACAGCTACAGCCCCCCCTCCATCACCCACACGACAGCGACAGCGACAGCCCCCCTCCATCATCCACACAGCGACAGCCCCCCTCCATCATCCACACAGAGACAGCGACAGCCCCACCTCCATCATCCACACAGCGACAGCCACAGCCCCCCTCCATCATCCACACAGAGACAGTGACAGCCCCACCTCCATCATCCACACAGTGACAATGACAGCCCCCTTCCATCATCCACACAGCGACAGCGACAGCCCCCCTCCATCATCCACACAGTGACAGTAACAGCCCCCCTCCATCATCCACACAGCAACAACGACAGCCCCGCCTCCATCATCCACACAGTGACAGCGACAGCCCCCCTCCATCATCCACACAGTGACAAGTAACAGCCCCCCTCCATCATCCACACAGCGACAGCGACAGCCCCCCTCCATCATCCACACAGCGACAGCGACAGCCCCACCTCCATCATCTACACAGTGACAGTAACAGCCCCCCTCCATCATCCACACAGCGACAGCGACAGCCCCCTCCATCATCCACACTGTGACAGCGACAGCCCTGCTTCCATCACCCACACAGCGACAGCGACAGCCCCCCTCCATCATCCACACAGTGACAGCGACAGCCCCTCTCCATCATCCACACAGTGACAGCGACAGCCCCTCTCCATCATCCACACAGTGACAGCGACAGCCCCTCTCCATCATCCACACAGTGACAGCTCCACCTCCATCATCCACACAGTGACAGTAACAGCCTCACCTCCATCATCCACACAGCACAGTGACACCCCCCCTCCATCATCCACACAGTGACAGTGACAGCCCCGCCTCCATCACCCACACAGTGACAGTAACAGCCCCCCTCCATCATCCACACAGCGACAGTGACAGCCCCCCTCCATCATCCACATAGCACAGTGACAGCCCCCCTCCATCATCCACACAGCGACAGCGACAGCCCCCTCCATCATCCACACTGTGACAGCGACAGCCCCACCTCCATCATCCACACAGCGACAGCGACAGCCCCCCTCTATCATCCACACAACGACAGCGACAGCCCACCTCCATCATCCACACAGTGACAGCGACAGCCCCTCTCCATCATCCACACAGTGACAGCGACAGCCCCTCTCTATCATCCACACAGTGACAGCCCCCCTCCATCATCCACACAGTGACAGCCCCACCTCCATCATCCACACAGTGACAGCGACAACCCCCCTCCATCATCCACACAGTGACAGCCCCACCTCCATCATCCACATAGTGACAGCAACAGTCCCGCCTCCATCATCCACACAGCGACAGCGACAGCCCCGCCTCCATCATCCACACAGTGACAGCGACAGCCCCCCTCCATCATCCACACAGTGACAAGTAACAGCCCCCCTCCATCATCCACACAGCGACAGCGACAGCCCCACCTCCATCATCCACACAGAGACAGCAACAGCCCCCCTCCATCATCCACATAGCACAGTGACAGCCCCCCTCCATCACCCACACAGCGACAGCGACAGCCCCACCTCCATCATCTACACAGTGACAGTAACAGCCCCCCTCCATCATCCACACAGCGACAGTAACAGCCCCCTCCATCATCCACACTGTGACAGCGACAGCCCCGCCTCCATCATCCACACAGTGACAGCGACAGCCCCCCTCCATCATCCACACAGCGACAGCGACAGCCCCCCTCCATCATCCACACAGTGACAGCCCCACCTCTATCATCCACACAGCTGGGTGGAAGACACCACTTTCAAGTGGTACCAGCTACAAACACCAACAGGACCCCAGATTGTGGCAGCGCCGTTGCTCCCTGGGCCCCGAGCTTAGCCAGGTGTCCCGTGAGCCCTGGAGAGCCCACATTGCCCACGTTGACTAGGCGTGGGATGCCTACCTCGCCCGTCCCCTGGCTCCGGATGGCTGCTTTGCCTGCCTCTCCACTCTGCCCCACTGAGGATAGGAGTCTCGGCCCGGTGTCACCACACAGCCGTTTCCGTGTGTCCCCTGGGCTTCACGTAGGAGGCAGGGCCCTGGCTCCTTTGGTACAGACGTCCTGTGACTGGGGTCTGCCCTCCCCAACTTCCCCTCCCTGCTCCAGCTGGAAGGCAGGCACCAACGCCACCCAGGGAAGGGGCGGGGAGGGCTGGCTCCCTTTCCCTCCCTGCTCCCCCAGCTGGAAAGTTCCACCTGCTTTCTCCGCACTGGCTCCGCCTGCCTCTCCCCTGCGTCCAGCCCTGGGGCTCAGGCCCTGAAACACAAAAGATGCTTCTCATCTTTCTACTGTGACATCCCTCCCCTCCCCCCCCCGCAGGGTGCCACCTGGTCGGCTGATGGGAGAGAGGGGCCAGAGAACACAAGGAGCAACAGCAGAACAGCCGCGGCGGCGTGGAAACCCTAAGTCGTCTTTATAGCTCATGTGCCATCAAATCAGTGCAACTTCAAATATAAATGGAAAAGCCAGAACAAAGAGCATGGAGAGTCCAGTCCACAGGACAGAAAAGCAGGTAACGGACAACCACGCGTGGGCTTCTCCTCCCGGCCTCCGGCAGCTGAGGAAGGGAAGCGAAGAGGCTTTCTTTTGCTTTGAATTGAAAAGAGCCGTCACTTGGGACCCTGTGCTGGTCAATTTAACTCTGCGGCTCATCCAGAAAAGGGCTCCGGCGGGCAAAGGGGAAGCTTGAACTGGCAGCAGGGCTGTTTGGCTGGCGTTGTTTAGTTTGCTGCTTAGTGTGTTTAAGGATGGAACGCTAGGAATTGATGGAAAATGCACACACAAGGGAGCAAAAAAAAAAAAGAGTGTCCGAGGGTGGCGCCCCGTGAACTAGTGCCGGTCATCTGTGAGGACGCACGCTGCAAACCCCGTCCACGCTGGCCACTGCAAACAGCACCAAACCCCTTTCCCCTGAGGTGTTTCCCACGCACGAGCCCACCCGCCCTGCCTCTGCCTCTGCTTCCGCAAGTTGGGGCCATTGTCCACCCAATGAAAGGCGCCCGGAAGAATCCGGACAGCCAGGGAGCGAGCAGGTGGCCTAGACGGCCCTGCCCCCTGCATGCAGGACGAGGTGACACCGTGTAAAGTTCGTCCGATTTTATGTTGGGATTTTTCCGTTGGGCAGCACCAGAAGATGGACACCCTGGGACAGAGGGCGGGCAGGCCGCGCCGGCCGCAGCCTGTGGCTTCCTGACAGAGGCACAGGCCGCTGGGTCGCCGGCCGATGCCTCCCGGTGCGTCTGTGTGGGCTGCGGCTGTGGGTGGCGTTCCTTACGCTCTCTGTGACCCCACCCCTAGTGAACTCCGGCGAGAGCCTGAGTGCACGCGTTTCCAAGCCGGTGAGGCCTGGCCCGCGCACCAGCCTGCCGGACGCCGGGGTCCTCTCCAGTCCTTCATGGGAGGTGGGACTGGGAGGTGGCCGAATGGCCTCTCTGCAGAGCCACCCCTGGCTGGCGGGGGGCGATCACCCCCAGTCCCTGCTCGTCCGGAGGAGCTGAGAGGCATGGCTCCGGCGCCCGAGGAGAGGGGCCGCTGCGGCCTCTTGCTGCCCTCACCCCAGGCAGGGACCTCGCAGGCCAGGCCCACAGTGTCCTGAGTCTTGACACCGTGCCGCCGGCCGAGAGGGGACCCGGCACCTGCAGGAGAGCGGGACCCACTGGCTGTGCCCCTGATGCCCCTTCTAGAAGCATCCTGGGCAGTTGTCTGTTGCGAACAGACCGCGGGCTGGCAGGTTGTCAAGAAGTCGTTGCTCATTTTGGCCTAAGGTTCAGCCCAGGGTTGGGCGCCAGGCTGGTCTGGGCCTTGTGGCTGACCTCCCAGGGCAGCCGATGGCACAGGACCCGCTCCACACACCGCCAGACACCCCACGGGGGTCCCTGGGCAGCCAGAGATGGCACCTCCACAGGTAGAGCCAGGGCTCTCCAGCGCCTCCGCTCACTAACACGAAACCTCCTGCCTCTTCATGGCCTTTTTTCTGGACAGCACAGGGATTTGAACTTGGGGCCTTGTGCTTGCTAGCTTATAAAAGCCACACCCCCAGCCCTCTTTTTGCATTGGTTGCTTTTAAGGTCAGGGCTTGCTTTATACCCAGGCCAACCTGGGTATTGTGCTCCGTGTGTAGCTGGGAAGGTGGACCCACAGGCCTACTGGATAGTGCACTTCCATGTGTAGATACTGTACTCCGTGTGTAGATACTGTACTCTGTGTGTAGATACTGTACTCTGTGTGTAGATACTGTACTCCGTGTGTAGATACTGTACTCCGTGTGTATATTCTGTACTCTGTGTGTAGATACTATGTTCTGTGTGTAGATACTGTACTCCATGTGTAGATACTGTACTCCGTGTGTAGATACTGTACTCCGTGTGTAGATACTGTACTCTGTGTGTAGATACTGTACTCCGTGTGTAGATACTGTACTCCGTGTGTAGATGCTGTACTCCGTGTATAGATACTGTACTCCGTGTGTAGATACTGTACTCCGTGTGTATATTCTGTACTCTGTGTATAGATACTGTACTCTGTGTGTAGATACTATACTCTGTGTGTAGATACTGTACTCCATGTGCAGATACTGTACTCCGTGTGTAGATACTGTACTCCGTGTGTAGATACTGTACTCCGTGTGTAGATACTGTACTCCGTGTGTAGATACTGTATTCTGTGTGTAGATACTGTACTCTGTGTATAGATACTGTACTCCGTGTGTAGATACTGTACTCCGTGTGTATATTCTGTACTCTGTGTATAGATACTGTACTCCGTGTGTAGATACTGTACTCCGTGTGTAGATACTGTACTCCATGTGTAGAAATGGTACTCCATATGTAGATACTGTACTCCATGTGTAGATACTGTATTCTGTGTGTAGATACTGTATTCTGTGTATAGATACTATATTTGTGTAGATACTGTATTCTGTGTGCAGATACTGTATTCTGTGTGCAGATACTGTATTCTGTGTGCAGATACTGTATTCTGTGTGTAGATACTGTATTCTGTGTGTAGATACTGTATTCTGTGTGTAGATACTGTGTTCTGTGTGTAGATACTGTATTTGTGTAGATACTATATTCTGTGTGTAGATACAGAGCACAGTACTGTACTCTGTGTATAAATACTATATTCTGTGTGTAGATACTGTATTTGTGTAGATACTGTGCTCTGTGCGTAGATACTGTATTCTGTGTGCAGATACTGTATTCTGTGTGCAGATACTGTATTCTGTGTGTAGATACTGTATTCTGTGTGTAGATACTGTATTCTGTGTGTAGATACTGTATTCTGTGTGTAGATACTGTATTCTGTGTGTAGATACTGTATTCTGTGTGTAGATACTGTATTTGTGTAGATACTGTGCTCTGTGCGTAGATACTGTATTCTGTGTGTAGATACTGTATTCTGTGTGTAGATACTGTATTCTGTGTGTAGATACTGTATTCTGTGTGTAGATACTGTATTCTGTGTGTAGATACTGTATTTGTGTAGATACTGTGCTCTGTGTGGAGCTACTGTTCTCTCTGTATAAATACTATGTTCTGTGTGTAGATACTGTGCTCCGTGTGTAGATACTGTACTCCGGGTGTAGATACTGTTCTCTGTGTATAAATACTATGTTCTGTGTGTAGATACTGTGCTCCGTGTGTAGATACTGTACTCCGGGTGTAGATACTGTTCTCTGTGTATAAATACTATGTTCGGTGTGTAGATACTGTGCTCCGGGTGTAGATACTGTGCTCTGTGTGTAGATTCTGTGTATAAATACTATGTTCTGTGTGTAGATACTGTGCTTGGGTGTAGACAGTACAGTCCACATGTAGATACAGTACTTCCTGTTTAGATGGGCACACGACTCTGTTAGCCCTCTGTTAACGACTCAGCCCTCGCTTGCCCACTGTCCTGAGATGGTGGTGCTCTGAACAGGGTTTTTTCTTTGAGTCAGTTCCCAGGCCCCCTTTTTATTCCTGGGGTCACCCTGTACCTCCTCTTACCCAGGCCCCCACCCCCGAACTCTGCAGTGCCTTCTCGGTTGAGTGAGTGTGGATGGGCTTAAGGAAGATCTGAATTCACTCATTACCGAAAAGCCATCAGTGTTGACGTGTAGGAACATCCATCTTAATTATGGCAAATGGCCTCCTTATTAATTATTCAGATCTCATAGAAAATAACACCGTGAAAATAAGAGAGAAACATTGGCGCTCTTCTGCCTTGAGCATCTGATGCAGGCCCTCGTGCGGGCGCACACACGTCAGGACACACACGAGTGCACACACACGTCAGGACACGTATGCACACGCACACACACACGCCAGGACCCACAGCCACTCAGCGCCTCTCCTCGCCTTGAGTCTGTTCTTTCAGGCTTAAGAATAGGACTGTGTGGGCGCTGGGAAGGTGGCTCAGTGGTAGAGTGCTTGCCTTGCATGCATGAGGCCCTGGGTTCAATTCCCCAGCCCCACATAAGCAGAAAAGAAAAAAGCCGGAAGTGGCGCTATGGCTCAAGTGGTAGAGTGCTAGCCTTGAGCTGAAGAGCTGAGGGACAGCGCCCAGGCCCAGAGTTCAGGCCCACGACCAGACCCAAAAAATTAAAAAAAATAGGACTGCATGGAATGGCCAAAAGAAAAATGTGGACTGTGTTTGGGAAAAGCAAACGGAAGTCTTAGGACTTGGCACCGCGAATTTGAAATCAAATCCAGCTAGGTGGTGGTGTGGAGGCCCTTCATGAGCTCAAGGTGGGCGATTGAGACAACGACCCCCCCCCGCACCCCAGACACGATTGAAGCGGCCGTGCTGGGACAAGCGGGCCCGGCGTCCACGGCCTGGGCTGCCCATCTCAGCCCGGTGCTCTTGGCACCACACAGCACAGCCATCTCATCTCATCTCAAACATTTCAGATTCTGAAAACTGTCCCTGTCAAAAGCTTTCAAAAGTTCAGGGGCTGGGCCCTCCCGCAGCCCCGTTCTGCGGAAGCCCCGTGCCGGCCGTCCCGGACGAGGGCAGGCCTCCCGATGTGTATAGATACTGTGCTCTGTGTGTCAGGGTGTTGCAGGATTTTAAGAGATCTTACTGTCCTACGTGTAACAAAGCAAGTGCTGGAGGCCCGGCTCAGCTGGAAGCCCCTTGCCCAGCCCGTGAGTGGCTGGACAATCCTAGTGCCGCAAAGCAAAACACAACGTCTGTCATTTAACAACCCAAGAGAAGCAGGCAGGCTGAAGCAATGGACAGGGGCTGGGGTTTAGCCGGGGCCTGGCCTGGCCCTGGGTTCTGTCACAGCACAGAAACCTGCAGAGATGACTGAGTGAACCCCAGAGCGGCTGGGGGGGGGGGAAAGGGCTTCGGTGGCAGGCCCGTCCTGTCTCCACCACGCCTTTGATTATAACCTCGGTAACACATTCACCTAGGGAGACAAAAAGTCTCCAGGGAGCGGCAACAGTCCTGACCTTGGAGAGGTCATTAGCGTGGTGGGGTGTTGCAGGCTTTTTTTGTCAGTGTGCATGGGTGCACAGGACTCGTGGGCCAGGCCTGCATGGTGCACGTGTGCCCGTTCTCAGGGGAGATCAGATACACATTACTTTGTAACAGCATTGTTTCGCTTTGCATGCACTTGTCAGTATCTGTCAGTGTTGTTTTGACAGCTACTCAGTGACAACTCTCCGGTCCGTGGACATGGGGCCGTTTGCTATTTGGGGCTCTTTCTGCCACTGTTAAGATGAGCAAAGCTGCTTCCTTCTAGGAACAGTTCTTTCTTTTAATGAGATGAAATTCATACTTCCTACAATGAGGTCGTTGAAAGCGTTCAGAACGAGGCGTTTCGCATCAGTTCAGTGCTGGTGAGACTCCTCCACATGGTATCACCTCCACATCCTGCCTTGCCCATCAGTAGCTTCTCCTCGGCACCCGCTGCCCCTGTCTCCCAGAGAACCCCCCCTCCATGCGGCCTCTGCCTCTACCTGTCTCAGACATTTCTTGTCAGTGGAGTCCGAGCGCGGTCTTGTGTGTGATGGTCTTCATGTGGTCCTGGTTTCAAGGTCCACCTGTGCGGTAGCATCTCCTGTCCGTACTGAATCCCGGTGTGACATTCCGTTGCACACACATACCACCGTCTGTTGATGCGTTTGTTGAAGGACCAGCCTTCCTCCTGGGGGACCGAGTCCTGGCGCCCAGGGCGGCCCCGTGGAGCCTCTGGACCCTGCCCCCGGATGGCTGTTTTCTCTTCCAGACATGGCCTGGACTGCTTTGTCACATATCCTGACACACTTCTGTCCAAGAACTTGTGCTGGTTTTGGTTTTTTTCTCTTTAATCACAGGTAGGATAAAAGAGCATCAGCCCTCAAGTGCCTGATGATGTGGAGTTTCTTGAATTGGAGAGAAAGGTGGGGAAGTAACTGGCTTGGTCAGTTTTTATTACGTGTACTAAAAAAGGAGAGAGGGCTCCCACTGCTCCTAAGACCTGGCCCTCGGGGGCCGGAAAATGGCAACAAGAATCCCCCGTAGACCTCAGGCGGCGCGGTGCGGCTCGCGTGGGGACGTGGTGACTTCCTGCAGCACAACACAGTGTATTTGTCCAGTGTCAGTATTCCTCCTGGTAAGATTGCCAGCTAAAGCCACGTCCATTGATGCTTTTTCACTTTTTTTCTTCTATCCTTAGATCGAGGCCTGGGCCCGTGCACAGACACAGCCGGGCAGCACAGACAGACAGATGGCAGAGGAGGCGGAGGGGCGCGTGAGGGGCTTTGGGTTTTGGAGGTGGGAAGGGGTGGGCTCGTGGGAGAGAGGGGATCACTCCCCTGCCGGTCTGGGCTCCCATGGTGGGTGAAGCCATGAATTCTGCCTCCAGGGCGGGGAGGGGCAGCCGGGACTGGGCTCCGGGCTCTGCACTCTGGGCTCCGCACTCCCGGAGCAGCCAGCCGCAGGGCCCAGCCTCTGCCGCACCATCGCTCCTCCCGGTGTGGGCCTAGCGTCTCCCGGGGGCTCGGCTTCCTTCCTCCAAGCCCTGATCCAACTGTGTGCAGAGATGGCCGTACTCCCAGGAACCACCAGCCCCGGCCCTCTGCCCTGGCAGCAAACTCAGTAATGCTGGCACTGGACCCCCGCGCCCCAAACCTCCTGCCCCCACCTCGGGCTGTTTACTTCCGGTCTGTGTCCAGGGGCCCCTGCAGGCCTGCTGGCCACCCAAATCCTGCCGGTCATCCCAGCCCCGCCAGCCACAAAGGGTGAAGCCACTACCAGGCTCTTGACAAATTGAGCCCCGAGCTGCTAAGATCTCTTCTGTTAGAACTTTCTAACAGTGTCATAAATCTTTTATTAACATTTGGTATTATACTAATTAAAACTGTTCTCTGTATGTATTATTAATTTCCCTAGCACTTCTTGCTGGGGTGACGTTTTTAGCCAGCTAAGCAGAAAGTAGCACAGTAAATAAGAAGAAACTCATTTCCAGACAATTAGCCTTGCAGAAAAATAAGTTGGTTAATGGAAGGCATGATGATTACAAATTTTACCTAAATAAACAGGGTATCTTAATGGTAACTCTTCAAGCTAAGTAAACAGATTGGAGTGGTAATGTCCTAAGCAATACTTAAATGTAACTGTTTAATAAATTGGTGAATTACTCATTTCATCTTAGAACAAAATGGTAATACTGTAGTAATAACCTAGTATATATTCCGTAAATATGAAGCATTATCACTTTCGCTCTGTAGAAATCACCACAGTGATATGTCAGCATTGATCTAAAACTGCAGCATTTTATCTCAAGTTTATTACCCATTTTTGAGAATCGCTGAGATTTTCAGAGCATAATGGCAATAAAAGAAGAATTTAAAAAGCGCTTTAATGTGCATAAGTTAATCAGAGGTATCCTCGGGGGGGAAAGGAAATTTGGTAAAACATGAATTATAAGCATCATTTAAACTTACTTTGGACACTAGAGATAATAAATGGCACCATAATTTAGAAATAGCTTTTAACATCAATGACGGTAAGTACCACTTTACTGTTCATAAGAATTGCAGAGCACTGGTGCTGAGGCCAATTTTATTAGCCATTTTTTTCTTTATAAAAGCAATCCCGCCGTTCCACCACTGAGGAGACAGGAACAAGAGTTACGCGCTAATATGCAAAATGCATTTAAGTTTTTTGAAATAGAGAATAATAAATTGTGCCAAAAGACAGAGTCTGGAGACAAATGAATGATCGTTTAAAAAGAATAAGGTGCTTTCAGAGTTTACATATTTGGAGAAACTTGATGAAAAAAAAAAAAGCCAGCGACCGCTCATACATTTCGCCACGCACTGCGGCGTGCTTTCAAAGCCCGGAGACGAAGCCATAAATCCCGGCGGTTGGGAGAGGCTGCAACAGAAATATATTTCTGTAAATTGTTGCCAGTGACAAATCGCTTTTAAACGATTACAGTGCAGGTTCAACTTCCTCTTCGGGGGAGGAGAGCAGCGTTTCGCAGGAAAGCCTCAGGCCGGGCGCCCTCTGCCCTGCCCTCCAGTCCCGGCCTCCAGGAGCACCGTGGCCGGAGCCGCCGGACGCTACTGGGCCTGGGGAGCGGCTTGTCTGCAACTGGACCTGGCCACCCCCCCCCCCGCCCTCGGGGACTCAATGGCTCCAGGTTCAAGGTCTTCAGCTGCCCTGGCACTGGAAACACACGCAGAGCACATCGATTCCAAGTCCTCTCCAAGTCTTGGGTGCCGCTGAGTCTCTCCGCGAGCCTCTCTGCTTTTGCACACAGCCTGTTTGTGCCGAAAGCCGGGGACTTCAGCGAGGCAGCGCCTGCTAGAGGCGAGCAGAGAGCAAAGGCAGGGAGGGCCGGGGTGGGTGTGCAGGGTGGGGGCGGGGAAGGGCCAGCCGGGAGGCTGCAGCCAGGGGGCAGCCTGCGGGTCTCCGGCCCGGTCTCCGCACAGTCTCCACCCCTCCCTCAGAGCCCAAAGGGTGGAGGCGCCTGGGGTTGGTGTGAGGACTGGGCGGAGGGCCCTGGACTCTGACCCGGGGCACCGTGCGGCCGCTCACTTGGGCAGAGACGCTGTGTGTCGCTCGGGCTTGGTGTTTACGTCTGAGAAGTGGGGGCTCCAAAGCTGTTTCATGAGAGAATCGTGAGGGGACGGGGGCTGTGTGTGCATGTGTGCGTGTGTGTGCGCGCACACACATGCGTGTGCACCAGTCTTGAGGCCTGGACGCTGTCCCTTGGCTTCTGTGCTCAAGGCTGGCGTTGGTCCACTTGAGCCACAGCTCCACTTCTGGCTTTTTGGTGACTAATTGGGGGTAAGAGTCTTATGGACTTTCCTGGCTGGGCTGGATTCCAACCATGATCCTCAGATCTCAGCCTAGGGATTAGAGACACGGCCCCGCCACCTCATAACGCTTAGAATAACCTGGCTCTTCCTCTGCTCCTTCCCAGCTGGCTCCACCCGAGTGTCAGGCGTGGCTACTCACGACCATCACAAGTTTAAAACTGGCCCACGCTCGCGCTTAGGATGCCCCATTGGGGGTCTGAGAGAGTCTGGGGCCTGGGTAGCAGGAGGTCTGAAGAGCCGCTCGGCTCCCTCCCAGACGCCTCCTCCCACAGCCTCTGCCCCCCAGGAGCCCCCCAGGAGGTGTGGGCATCCCTCTGTCACACACTCGGGGTACAGGTGGCTGCTCTGGGGGGGCCTCGGGATGGAGAGAGGAGCCACCACCAGCCGCAGGCTCAGCAGGCCGCCGCCCCCACAAAGGAACGGAAAACTGGGGCCTTTGTGCTCTGCCCGGGCGCTCCAGGGTCCCTGTCTGCCCCCTCCATCCTCAGCCCGCCTGGCCTCACTGCGTGCCACTAACAAACGTGCCCCAGCGGTGCCCAGCCTCCGCGTGTGTGTGTGCATGCATGTGTGTGTGTGTGTGAGAGAGAGAGAGAGAGAGCAAGAGAGAGCTGCTCATCATGCTGGGGCTCAGAACCAGCTTCTCTGGCCCCCAGAAGCCCTGTGCGGGCTCAGTCTGGGCTGGAGTCCCTCTGGCCAGCCCGCTTCCTGCAGGCCGGGTGGGGGCGGGGATGGGGAGGGGAAAGGAGTGTCTTTCTGGGGCCTGGGGAGTGAAGAGGGCAAGGGGCACACTGCCCTCAGGGCCCCGACCTCAGGGGGTCACCAAGTTCCAAAGCACCTGCTGGGCCACGGAGCCCCAGCGCAAACAGAGTCTGCAGGTGGCGGCCAATGCCCGGCCAGACCTGGGGGCTTTCAGAGCTCACCCGGGCGCCGGAGGTGTCGGCTTCTTCCACTCAGGGAGCCGGGTCAGCAAGAATCCCCACGGAACCCGCCTCATGTTTCCGGCGGGCAAGCTGCTGCGGTCCGGGTGGGGCCTGGCGGTGGGCGCGGGCTGAGGACCCCACAGCCGCCGGCTCAACCTCTGCTTGTAAGCTCGGAACCCGAAGCTGCGCCATGGTGGAAGGAGAGAACGAAAGAAAGAGAGGAAAGAGCTGAACTGCGTCGCGTTGTTTCTCGTGCTGTGCTCCGGAGCACAGCTAAGGGTCTGACGAGGCCGTGGAGGCTGGGGCTGGTCGGGCAGAACATTCGTTTCCACCTCGGGAAGGGAAGACGCAGAGCCGACGGGAGCCCAGGGTCCCTCCACCACCGGCGCCAGGCCAGTCCCTCAGTGGACGGCGCCAGGCCGGTCCCTCGGTGGACGGTGCCAGGCCTGGTGGACACGGCCTGTCCTTCTGATTACGCCCGGCCCCTCGGAGGCTTTCCATTCGATTCTTATCTGAAATTACTTTAAAATGCGTTTATTTTAAAAGAAATCTGTTATACCCTGACCTGCAGTTAAAAAACCCAACTTTCTTTGGAAGAATCAACGACTATATTCAGTGTGGGAAAGCAGGGCGTGGGGGAGCCGCCCCTGGGGCCCCGGAGAGGCTGGAGCCGGAGGGACTCGGGCACCCCGCCGGCCCAGGAGCAAGGGCACCGCGGCCACCCTGCCAGGCCAGGGCCGAGTTGTGAGTGTGCCCAGGGTGGGCGGAGACGGGGGACGGTGGTCTGGGCCTGAAGACCTGGGCGCACATTTCTCTCGGGCACCGTCTGTCTGGAAGCAGATGCCCACCCCGCCCTGGCTCAGCCGCTCCCAGGCTGAGGTACCGATTCAGCCGTTTGCACCTGCCCCGCGGGGTGGTCTGCGGGTCACCCCGGCTCCAGACCGACTATGAGCGCGAGGCCCGGCCCCTGGGAGCAGGGTGCACCTGCCCGGCCTTGCTGGCCTCCACGGCCGTCCTCGGGGCATCTCTGAGAAACACGGGTTGGAGGAGGATGCCGGCCCCGGGGTAGGGGGAGGCTGCCGGCCCCGGGGGCAGAGGTCAGGTGGCAGCTACCCTCCCCAGGGTGGCGAGGCACCCACCGCCGGAGGCACTGGATGCTCTTGGAACGCACCAGGGCCCGGAGGCTGCCAGCCCTTCCCGGGCCAGGCCAGCTCCATCTGCCCTCCCTGGTCCAGCCCTGACAGGGAAGGAGAGGGGGAGGGAGGGGAGAGAGAGACAGAGGGAAAGAAGAAGAGGGAGAGAGAGAAAGAGAGGACAAGAGGGAGAGGGGGCACTGGGAAGGTGGCTCAGTGGTAGAGTGCTTGTCTAGCATGCATGAAGCCCTGGGTTCGATTCCTCAGCACCACAGACACAGAAAAAGCTGGAAGTGGTGCTGTGGCTCAAGTGATAGAGCTCTAGCCTTGAGCAAAAAGAGGCTCAGGGACAGCACCCAGGCCCTGAGTTCAAGGCCCAGGACTGGCGAAAGAAAAAAAAAAAAGAAAGAAAGAGAAAGAAAGAAAGAAAGAAAAGAAAGGAAAGGAAGAGAGAGGGGGAAGGAGAAAGCGAAAGAGAAAGGAGAGAGGGAGGGAGGGAGACAGACGGAGGGAGACAGACAGACACAGGGACGACGAGGCAGCGCACCTGCGTGGTCTAGTCTGACTCCCGGACACGTCCGGCGCCCGCAGGCCGGGCGCGGCTCGGAGCCCGCAGCTCCGCGTCTGGAGGCGGAGTCGGAGACCCCGGGACCCGGGCCGCCCCGCTCCCTCCCGAGGGCCGGGCCCGGGTCCCTGCGCCCCGTAGGCCTGGGCGCCGGCGGGTGAACGCAGCACCCGCTCCAAGTCACCGTGTCCAAGTCACCGTGTCCAAGTCACCGTGTCCAAGTCACCGTGTCCAAGTCACCGTGTCCAAGTCACCGTGCGCGCAGCTCCCGCTCCAAGTCACCGTGTCCAAGTCACCGTGTCCAAGTCACCGTGCGCGCAGCTCCCGCTCCAAGTCACCGTGTCCAAGTCACCGTGCGCGCAGCTCCCGGCTCCAACTCACGGTGCGCGCAGCGCCCGACCCGGCGCACCCCTCGCCCTCCTCGGCTCTCCGGGCCCCGTCCCCGTCCCCGTCCCCGGGCCGCGTGCCCCGGAGCCCGGCTGCGCGGGAGGACGGGGTGCGCTCGGCCCGGGAACCGGGGGGCCTCGGCCGCGCCGCGCGGGAGCTCGGGCGCGGTTCCCGGCGGCCTCCAGCCCCGCGTGCAGCGAAGGCGGCCGGGCCGGGCGGGGATCCTGCGCGGAGACGAGGCGGGCGGAGCGGGGCCGGGGCCGGGGCGCGGGGCCGGGCAGAGCCCCGAGAAGGAGGCAGCAGCCGCGCGGGCCGGAGGCCGGGACGGCCGGGACGGTGCGGGGCGCGGGCGCCGGGGGACATCGAGGCCCGGCGGGGGCGGCGACCCCCGCGCCTTCCGGACCCGGCGGTGACGTCTCGTGACGTCACGCCCCGCGCGGGCCCCGCACCCCCGGCGCGGGCTGACTGACCTGCACCGCGCGCCGCGCGGACGGACGGACGGACGAACGGAGGCGCGCGTGGAGGAAACGAAATAAAAGCGGCGTTAGGTGAAATAGCTCGCGTCTCTTTTTTATTAAATAAAACGACTTAAATAAAAGGAGCGGGAGGGGGGCGAACCCCGCCCGGCCCCGCGCCCGGCCCCGCGCCCCGCGCCCCGCGGGAGGCCGGCGGCCGCCGCCAGCCGAGGAGAAAAGGGCAAAACTTTGATTATTTACAGGTTCGGGCAAAAGTACAAAGTATGATACAGGCGCCCGCGGCGGCGCGGGGCCGGGACGCACGGGGCGCGGGGCCGGGGCGCGCGGGGCCGGGGCCGGGGCCGGGACGCACGGGGCCGGGCGCGGGGCCGGGGCGCGCGGGGCCGGGCGCGGGGCCGGGGCCGGGACGCACGGGGCGCGGGGCCGGGCGCGGGGCCGGGGCCGGGACGCACGGGGCGCGGGGCCGGGCGCGGGGCCGGGGCGCGCGGGGCCGGGGCGCGGGGACCTAAGGCGCTTTCTGGGCGGCCGGGCCGGGCCGCGCGGCGCGGCTCACACCAGCGAGGGCACCGCGGGGACCTTGGCGCCGTCCTCCTCCCACGGCTGCAGGTTCTGCAGCGCGAAGAGCGAGGAGTTGTGCAGGCAGAGCGGGTCGGGCTGCATGGCGTCGCCCAGGCTCTTCTGGAAGGCGTCGTGCTGCAGCTGCAGCATGAGCCGGCTGGCCTGCTGCCGCTCGGCCTCGCGCTCCTCCGCCGTCTGCCGCCTGCGGGGGGGGGGGAGCCGGTCACGGCCGCGCCCGGCCTCCGCGGCCCCCGCCCCGCCGCCGCCGCACCTCCGGGGCCCCGCGAGCGCGCCCCTCCCCGCCCCGTCCCGTCCCGGCCGCGGTCGCTTCGCCCGTCCCGGGTCGGAAGGAGTCGGGGGATCCGATGCCAGCGGGGTGGGAGCCGCGGCGGGGCCGGGGCGGGGGCCGAGGCGCGGGCGCGGGGCAGAGCCGGCGGGGCCGGCCTCGCTCACCGCCACTTGGTCCTCCGGTTTTGGAACCAGGTCTTGACCTGCGCGTCCGTCATCTTGAGCGACTTGGCGAGCGCCGCCCTCTCGGCCGAGGCCAGGTACTTCTGGCGGTGGAAGCGCTTCTCCAGCTCGCAGATCTGCACGCGGGAGAAGGACGTGCGCGGCTTCTTGCGCTTGGGCGGCGTCCGGTTCTGGTAGGGGTGGCCGATGCGCCGGGTCACCGTGAAGGGCGTGAGCGCGGCGGCCGCTGCGGGGACACGCGAGGCCCCTGGGTGCGCGGCCCGGCCGGGCGCCGCGCGGGGCCCCGCGGAGCGCGCGCGGGAGCCGGGCGGGGCGGCCTCCCTCCCGCCCTCCCCCGCGCCCGCCGCCCGCGCCCCCCCCCCCCCGCGCGGCGCCGAGGCCTGGGCCGCGCCCGGGCCCGGGAAGCGGGGGTCCCGGAGCGGGGCGCACGCGGGGCGCGCGGCTCACCTGTGAAGCGGTCCTTGACGAAGCGGCGGCTGCTCTCCATCCAGGGGAAGTTGAGGCCGCCCAGGCTGGAGACGGCGGGCACGGCGGGCAGGGCGGGCAGCGCGCTGGGCAGCGGCGGCGGCACAGCCCCCGGCAGCGGCCTGTGCGCCGGCACCCGGATGACCCCGGCGGGCGCCAGGCTCAGGTTGACGCCGTAGGAGCCCGCGTCCTCGAAGGGCGCGGCGAGGCCGGCGAAGGAGGCGGGCAGGGCCGGGTACGCGGCGCCCGCGCGGCCCCCGGGGGGCGGCCCCAGGTAGCCGGCGCCGTCGGGGCCCCGCGGGGCGGGCGCGCCGTCCTGGTCCGGGCCGTTGAGGATCTGGTCGATGCCGAAGCGGATGGGCTCGTGCGGGTGCGGGGTCCGCGCGCCGGCGGGCGCCTCCATGCTGGGCGGGCGGCGGGGCCGGGCCGGGCCGGGCGCGCAGGCGGCTGGGGCCCCGTCTCGGCGCGGCCGCGCAGCGCCCCGCGCCTCCGGTCGCACTGAAACTTTGCCAAGAGTGCGCGGGCCCGGCGGGCTCTGTGTCATCTTCTCGAGCCGGGCCCCGAGTCTCCGCCGCGCCCGCGCCCGCGCCGCTGCCATTGGCTGCGCCCGCCCAGCCTCTCGCCTCCCATTGGCTCGCGGCTCGCGGCCGCGGCCTGACTCACGCGGACGGGAGCCCAGGGACTGTTCCAAGGTGACATCACTTTCGCTCGCGAACAATAGGTCAAATGGATCGGCCGGGGGCGCGGGCGGCCGAGGTCGGCGGCGCCCCGAGCCCAACGGGGCCGCGTGAGCCGACGCCCCCCGCGCGCGGCCCCGGGCGGGCGCCTCCCCGCCTCCCGCCTCCCCGCCGGCCCGGGGGCCCGGGGCCCGGGCGCCGCTCGCGGGGCCGCGCGTCGTCTCCCCAACGTTTCTCTCCAGCGCAGACACGTAAAAACCAAACCAAACGAAGGGGAGCCTCGCCGCGAGCGCGGAGCGCGACCCCGGGGCCCCCGTGCGTCCGGACCCGCAGGCGCGTCGGGAGAGGTGCGGAGGGGCGCGGGGCCAGGGTGCGGGACCGGGATGCGGGGCGCGGGGCTGGGGCGCGGGGCCGGGGCGCCGACCCGCCTGGGGAGAAGCCGCTCGCGGGGCCCGGCGCCCGGTGGGGTCGCGCGCGTCCGCGGCGGCCCCCGTTCGTTTTATTCGTTCGCTTAGAGCCAAAGCCGGTTTCGTTCGCAGAGGCGCGCGGCCGGCGTGCGGGGCCTGCGGGGCCTGCGGGGCCTGCGGGGCCGGCGCCGTCCACGCGGTCCGAGGGCCGCTGTCCCCGCCCCGGGCAGTGCCGAGCCCCGACGTGCGGGTGCGCAGAGCGGGTTCCGATCCCGGGCCTCCCCGCGCAGGGGCCGTGCCCGGCCCGGGCTTCCCGTGCGCCCCGGCCCGGGTTCCCGTGCGCCCCGGGCTTCCCGTGCGCCCCGGGCTTCCCGTGCGCCCCGGCCCGGGTTCCCGTGCGCCCCGGGCTTCCCGTGCGCCCCGGGGCGGCGGGGCCGGGCTGGGCCTGGGCGGCGCGTGGTTCCCTCCTTCACGGTCCTCCGTCGTTCGTTCTGCCTGTCGTTCTGTCTTTTGGTCTGTGGTTCTGTCGGTCATTCTGTCGTTCGTTCTGTCTGTCGTTCTGTCGGTCGGTCTGTGTCGTTTGTCTGTCGTTTTGTCTGTCGGTCTGCCGTTCTGTCTGTCGGTCTGTCGGTCTGTCTGTCGGTCTGTGGTCGGTCTGTCTGTCTGTCGATCTGCCTGTCGGTCTGTCGGTCGGTCTGTCTGTCTGTCGGTCTGTCAGTCTGTCTGTCTGTCGGTCGGTCTGTCTGTCTGTCCCTCTGTCGGTCTGTCTGTCCCTCTGTCGGTCGGTCTGTCTATCGGTCTGTCTGTCTGTCGGTCGGTCTGTCTGCAGAGGCGGTGGGTTGAACACGAAGGCCGCGCGGGGAGCGCCGTGCGCGGCTCTTTGTCTGCGGTCCCCGCGTCCCGCAGAGCCTGGGCCGGGCCGGGGCCCCGCGGCCGTGCGCCCGGGCCGGGCCGCGCCTGGCTGTGGGAGCTGCGCGCGCGGCGGGCCGGGCCGGGCCGCCTCCCTCCTCCCGGCCGGAGCTCGGACCGAGCGCGCAGCGGCCCCAGGGCGGCAGGACGCAGTGGACGAGCCGAGGAGGAGCCGGGCCCGGGAGACGCCCGCCGGGCCCGCCCGCCCCGCGCGGCCCAGCGCCTCCCGACCCCAGCTCGCTGCCCGCCGCGGCCTTCGCGCTCTGGGCTCCGCATTGCCGGGCCACTTCCCGAGCGGAAAAGGGGGCTGAAGCAGGGCAGGGTGTGGAGGGCAGGGGTGGGGTGTGGAGGGCAGGGGTGGGGTGTGCAGGGCAGGGGTGGGGTGTGGAGGGCAGGGGTGGGGTGTGGAGGGCAGGGGTGGGGTGTGCAGGGCAGGGGTGTGGTGTGGAGGGCAGGGGTGGGGTGTGGAGGGCAGGGGTGGGGTGTGGAGGGCAGGGGTGGGGTGTGGAGGGCAGGGGTGGGGTGTGGAGGGCAGGGGTGGGGTGTGGAGGGCAGGGGTGTGCAGGGCAGGGGTGGGGTGGGCAGGGGTGTGGAGGGCAGGGGTGGGATGTGGAGGACAGGGGTGGGGTGTGGAGGGCAGAGGTGTGGAGGGCAGGGGTGGGGAGGGCAGGGGTAGGGAGGGCAGGGGTGTGGAGGGCAGGGGTGGGGTGTGGAGGGCAGGGGTGGGGTGGGGAGGGCAGGGATGGGGTGGGCAGGGGTGGGGTGGGCAGGGGTGGGGTGTGGAGGGCAGGGGTGGGGTGGGCAGGGGTGTGGAGGGCAGGGATGGGGTGTGGAGGGCAGGGTACGGTGTGGAGGTCAGGGGTGGGGTGGGCAGGGGTGTGGAGGGCAGGGATGGGGTGGGCAGGGGTGGGGTGGGCAGGGCAGGGTGGGGTGTGGAGAGCCCTGTGGAGTGAGCAGGCGACTCCTGAGCGCTTCTTCACCCCTGCACTCCTGTTGCCCTCGGTAGACGCAGGTCTCTCCCTCCTCCCCCTCTTTGTGCCTCAGTTTCTTGGTCTGGTTGAGACATTGGACCAAACTCACCAGCTTGAGTTCATCAGGGTTGGTGTCCCGCCCCGTGGTGTCCCGTCCCGTGGTGTCCCGTCCCGTGGTGTCTGCCCCGTGGTGTCCGCCCCGTGGTGTCCCGTCCCGTGGTGTCCGCCCCGTGGTGTCCCATCCTGTGGTGTCTGCCCCGTGGTGTCCCGTCCCGTGGTGTCTGCCCCGTGGTGTCCCATCCTGTGGTGTCTGCCCCGTGGTGTCCCATCCCGTGGTGTCCCATCCCGTGGTGTCCCGTCCCGTGGTGTCTGCCCCGTGGTGTCCCATCCTGTGGTGTCCGCCCCGTGGTGTCCGCCCCGTGGTGTCCCATCCTGTGGTGTCCGCCCCGTGGTGTCCGCCCCGTGGTGTCCGCCCCATGGTGTCCCATCCCGTGGTGTCCGCCCCGTGGTGTCCGCCCCGTGGTGTCCGCCCCGTGGTGTCCGCTCCGTGGTGTCCCATCCCGTGGTGTCCACCCCGTGGTGTCTGCCCCGTGGTGTCCCATCCTGTGGTGTCCGCCCCGTGGTGTCCGCCCCGTGGTGTCCGCCCCGTGGTGTCCGCCCCGTGGTGTCCCATCCCGTGGTGTCCGCCCCGTGGTGTCCGCCCTGTGGTGTCCGCCACGTGTTGTCCCATCCCGTGGTGTCCGCCCCCTGGTGTCCCATCCCGTGGTGTCCGCCCCGTGGTGTCCGCCCCGTGGTGTCCACCCCGTGGTGTCCCATCCCGTGGTGTCCGCCCCGTGGTGTCCCATCCCGTGGTGTCCGCCCCGTGGTGTCCGCCCTGTGGTGTCCGCCACGTGTTGTCCCATCCCGTGGTGTCCGCCCCGTGGTGTCCCATCCCGTGGTGTCCGCCCCGTGGTATCCGCCCTGTGGTGTCTGCCCCGTGGTGTCCACCCTGTGGTGTCCGCCCCGTGGTGTCCCATCCCATGGTGTCCCATCCCGTGGTGTCCGCCCCATGGTGTCCGCCCCGTGGTGTCCCATCCCGTGGTGTCCGCCCCGTGGTGTCCACCCCGTGGCATCCAGCCCCGGGGCTGCGCCACCCAGGGGTGCCCTGCTCTGCCCCAAGGTGCCACAACTCCCTTTTCTCCCCCTCTAAACAGAAGAGGGCAGCCATGCTCTGAGCCGCTGGTTCCAGGCCCACAGTGTCCCGTGCAGCGCCAGGGTCTCCTAGAAACGCACAACCCCGGATGCTAGCCTGAGCCTGGAAGGGGAAACTGAGGCAGGGCCACTCGGGCTCTGTGACCTGCTCAAATTTGCCTGCCACACCCGTGTTCATGTGTGCGTTGGAACCCCGGGAAGCCCCCTGGGAAGCCCCCGGAACCTGAAACACTCTGACCCCCTGGTGCTGACCCCCTGCTTCTGCCCCACTGCCCCTTTGTGCCCGAGGCTCTGCACCACGTTTGCCAAAGGTTTGTCTATTTTATTGGTCTTCAAATGTCCTTGATTTCATTATCTTCTGCTTTGTGTCATCTCTTGCATGAATGCTTTGTTTTGACGAATTAATTCCTTCTCTCTTAGGGTGAAAATTTAATTCATTTGGTCCATTTTTCTTTTTCTTTTCCTCTTTTTAAATAACTGCATTTAAGGCCAGCGCTGGTGGGTTACAGAGGTCCCGAGGTGGGCTTGGGGCTTCTGAGATGGTAAACATTTGCTGCCCCTTTGTATCTCCTTTAAACTGAACCTGAGCGAGACTCGGAGACGCACATTCCTCCTCCCAAGGATCCGGAGGATATGGGCTTCTGGGCTCAGCCGTCTCCTGGCAGAGCTGGTGGAGGCCTCTGCGTGGGAGTCCTGAGGCAGAGAGGCTGGGCGCGGGGGGAGAGGCGGGGCTGAACTTCTAACTGGCCCATGAACCCAGATGCTGGAGCCCATGTCCTTCGGGTCTCCTGTCATTGACCTCCTGTGCGACTTAGGATTCAATCTCTTGGTCTGTAAAACGGGGCGGGGGGGGGGGGGGAGTAGAGATTGAATCAGGGCTCTGAAGTGTATTCAGGCCAGGCAGCTATTCTATCTGGAAGACTGATGAAATATCATGGCCTGCTTCCATAGAAATAGACAGACATTAACCTCCCTGGCCCCAGGTGTGAACCAGGGCTGCTGACGGCCCACCGCCAGTCCCCCGTCATGTACCTACCTTGGAGACTCAGTGGGACCTTCTGAATCCCCAGCTTTATTTGTCCATTCATCTATTCATTGGAACTTTTTTTTTGTCAGTCATGGGTCTTGAACTCTGCGTCTGGGCCCTGTCCTTCAGCTCTTCAACTCAAGGCAAGCGCTCTACCACTTGAGCCACAGCGCCACATCTAGTTTTTCTAGTGGTTTATTGGAGGTAAGAGTCTCATGGACCTTCCCTGGCTTTGAACCGTGATCCTCAGATCTCAGCCTCCTGAGTAGCCAGGATTACAGGCGTGAGCCACCGGCGCCCGGCTGGAACATTTTTTTTTTCAATTAAGTGGTTACATAATTTCCCAAATTTCACAGTATTATGGGATAGTGATGCTTAGTTAAAGTCACAACACATTCTAACTTTCATGGGGCAGATTGTCTATCATTGTCTGTAACATTTATGGGTTCTATGAGCTTTGCAATACAGTTATTTCTTCCACATTGGGTGGTATGTACATTTCTTTTGTTTTGCACAGCATCAGCTGTTCCCTCTTTCCCACTTGTTTCCTCCCTCCCATCGCTGCCATTGAGTTGCTTAGTTCATTTTGGTCAATGTCCTGTGCAGCTAATGGATCCCGCTGTTGTATGTTTTTTCCCTGATTCCCTCTAGTTCTGTGTCGTCTTCCTGGTTTCCCTCCAGTGTGCACATATATACCATACATGTGATCAGCAGCATGGAGTTATTTAGTAGTGATTTGACCAGATGACTGGGAGTTCTTTGTTTCTTAAGTCCTGTTGATTTTGTTGTATCACCTAACATTTTGGATTAAACATCCACTTATCAGGGAGACCATGTATGGTTTGTCTCTTCGTTCTTGGCTTACCTCGCTCAACACGATTCCTCCTAGCTCCATCCATTTCCCTGCAAATGCCATTATTTTGTCATTTCTAATGGCTGTATAATATTCCATTGTGTATAGATACCACAATTTTTGGATCCATTCATCTGTGGTGGGGCATCTGGGTTGTTTCCATATCCTAGCTATTGCGAACAGTGCTGCAATAAACATGGAGGTGCACGTGTCCTTGTGTTCTGGTTCCTGTTGTTCAGGATAGATGCCTAGAAGTGGTATGACTGGGTCATAGGGGAGGTTGATATTTAGCTTTCTGAGGACCCTTCAGACTGCTTACAAAGTGGTGGCAAAAGTGTGCATTCCCACCAGCAGTGTAATAGGGCTCCTCTTTCTCTGCATCTCCTCCAGCTGGAACATTTTTATATAATGAGAACCTACTCCCGTTTCCCAGACCATGCCACAGCTTTGGGGCGGTTCCCTCACTGATAGTGAGGACAGTGTGGGTCAGCCCTCCATCACGCCCCCCACAGGGCAGCCGGGGGGGGGGTCCCCCTGAGATCCGAGGGAGGATGAAGGTCCCCAGTGCTGCTCGGGTCAGACCCAGCCCAGGCCTCGGGGCTCCAAGCCGGCTGGGACGGGAACGCCAAGTCACCTGCCCGACATCATGCAGGCAGGAGCTTGCTTCTCGTTACCCAGGCCTGTCTGGATTACCCTCCTCCTACCCTGGGAGTGGGCAGCGCAGATTCCACTGCTCGGGACACTGAGTCGGGACGGGCGCGTCAGGAACCCCAGCCGCAGGGGAGAGGCTGCTGTGGGAGTTCTTTGCAGGCAGGAGGGTGTGGCCGGCCCTTGCTTCCTTGTTCTGGGCTGGGAGCCAGTCCTGTCCACGGAGGGTCATCAAGAGCTTGCAGCACAGGAAAGCAAGGACAAGGAAAAAGGAGCGAGAGGGCGGCCTAGGACCTCGGGTGGATGCTTTGACCTTTCTCTTCCTGCCCCGCCCCTCACGGGGAAGGGTGGCTCAGCCAGGCCCGTCGGGTTAGCGGGTGTCCGCATCCTGTATCCACTTCCAGGCCGGGGGCCCTTGGCCGGCTCTGCTCGCCAGCCTGTGGGCAGAGGCTGACTATGCCCTCTGGTAGGGAGCCCACGGGAGCCTGAGCGATGGCCCCGTCCTCAGCCTGGGTCAGACCTGGCCCCAGGTCCTGCGGGACTGCGGGGGCAGGGGCGTGGGGGGCTGTGGCCAGGGTACTGGGGTGCACACAGATGGTAGGGTGGCCTTGCGGGGGGCTCCCACCCCGTCCCACCTCCCCCAGCACGGCCGCCCCCCACTTTGTGCTCTAAGACTTTCCTCCCTGACAGATTTCTCTACCGAATTTGACTTCGTTTCAACAGTTTTGTTGGGCAAATTACATTAAGATGGATGCTGCAGGTACCTTTATGGTTTATTTATTGTGATACTGTTTGTATCTCACGCTTATAAATAACTTATGTTATAGCTTTTGTTTGTGGAAATGTAACTTACATATTTTATTACGCTTTCTGTAAACCTCAAAAAGAATCTTGTCAAGGAAGCGCTCTTATCAGCCGTCCGAACTACGGGACGTAAAAACCGACACCAACATTATTTTTTAATATGCCACGGAGGCAGGTTACTCTTGCTGTAGTTGGAAAGGTTTGCTGTCATCGTAAACTTGCACCTCAATAAAACATTAAAAAGTCTCAGGAATGATCTTATAAAGTTCAGGAGGAGGAGGAGACAGTGCTGGAGCCAGCCCCGCACAAAGGTCCCCAGCCGTGTTTCTGGATCCCACTGGAGAGGAGAGGCCAGGGTTCCTTTGGGGGGGGGCGCAGGCGGCCTGCGGTTCAACACTAAACGCTGGTGGATCTTCCTTCACCACCTGCAGGAGACACGGTCTGGGGCGGGGGGGCTGTGCGGAGGGGCCTGCTGGGGCGGGGGGGCTGTGCGGAGGGGCCTGCTGGGGAGGGGGGGCTGTGCGGAGGGGCCTGCTGGGGAGGGGGGGCTGTGCGGAGGGGCCTGCTGGGGAGGGGGGGCTGTGCGGAGGGGCCTGCTGGGGCGGGGGGGCTGTGCGGAGGGGCCTGCTGGGGAGGGGGGGCTGTGCGGAGGGGCCTGCTGGGGAGGGGGGGCTGTGGGGAGGGGCCTGCTGAGGAGGGGGGCTGTGGGGAGGGGCCTGCTGGGGGGCAGACACAGTGCTGGGGAGGGGCCTGCTGGGGAGGGGGGGCTGTGGGGAGGGGGGGCTGTGGGGAGGGGCCTGCTGGGGAGGGGGGGCTGTGGGGAGGGGGGGCTGTGGGGAGGGGGGGCTGTGTGGAGGGGCCTGCTGGGGAGGGGGGGCTGTGCGGAGGGGCCTGCTGGGGAGGGGGGGCTGTGCGGAGGGGCCTGCTGGGGAGGGGCCTGCTGGGGAGGGGGGGCTGTGCGGAGGGGCCTGCTGGGGAGGGGGGGCTGTGCGGAGGGGCCTGCTGGGGAGGGGCCTGCTGGGGGGCAGACACAGTGCTGAGGAGGGGGGCTGTGGGGAGGGGCCTGCTGGGGGGCAGACACAGTGCTGGGGAGGGGGGGTGTGGGGAGGGGCCTGCTGGGGGGCAGACACAGTGCTGGGGAGGGGCCTGCTGGGGAGGGGGGGCTGTGGGGAGGGGGGGCTGTGCGGAGGGGCCTGCTGGGGAGGAGGGGGCTGTGGGGAGGGGGGGCTGTGGGGAGGGGCCTGCTGGGGAGGAGGGGGCTGTGGGGAGGGGGGGCTGTGGGGAGGGGCCTGCTGGGGAGGGGGGCCGGGGCATGGCCGGCACTCTCTGAGCAGGCGCCAGGGCAAGTCTCCTGGCCTCCCCGCCCAACTGGGATCGCTGGTGGTGAGGCAGAGAAAAGCGAGGACGCTCACGTTCTTGTGAACACACTTTAATGCAAACAGCACAGGCTCTCAGAGACTAGACATGAGTACAGAGGACGGTGTGAGGAGGGGTCGCCTCCTCTGACAGTTTTGGGGACGAGCGTCCAACTTCTCTACTAGAATGTGGAGCGAGGCCCGGCGTGGGCCGCAGCTTCCACGCTCCCTTTGCACAGGAAGGCGTGGAGACACTGTGGAGCTCACAACAGGAGCTTTGGACTTCTTTCTCGCTCACGTCTTAGCAGAGACAAAGGGCACAATGTCTATTAGAAGCCTGGGCCTCGAAGACAGAGCAGGGAGACCCAGAACCACGTGGTGGTGGCAAGCTCACCTCAGCAGCGCGATGCCTCCTGACGGCCCGGCCCAGGCGAAGCGCAGCCCGGCGCAGCACGAGTTCTCTTGGTCCACGGCCTCTGGGGAGCCCCAGCTGCGGCACCTGGGACTGTTCTGGGTGGTTAAGAAGGCAGACTCGCTTCAGTTCCCAGGAGGCGTGGGGGTGCCCCAGGGCTCACAGCCCCGCCCGGCCCTGCTCCTCCAGACGCAAGCCGGCTCCGATTGCGCCGTGCACGCCAGGCCCCGCAGGCCACCTCGCTCCACCGACCAGACGCTGCTGAGGCGCAGGGGCCCGCGTGTGGCCCCGGGGGAGGCGCGCCCTCGACACCCACCCCAGAGCCCTCCATACATGGCTTCTTCCAGACAGGCATCCGCCAGCCTCCAGGCCCCAGTGCGTCCATGGCCATCAGGACCCAGCAGGTCCCCAGGGCTGGCGAGGGCCCTCAGACCAGTGCGCGCCAGGCGCAAGCCTGGCTCTGCCGCTCTTTGGTTAAATACACCTCCACGCCTTTTATGAGAACCAAGACCACGTTCTTGATGGGAGGACTGAAAACACGTTTTCATCTTCCAGACAAAGACGGAACTGACATTGCTTGTGCACTATTATAAATTCTTATAATTAGGCCGGACTTATAAAAAGGTAGGGCTTTTGTCTGTCTTGAAAAATAGATTCCCCTGTTGGCCAGCACCCAGGTCCTGGGACCCACACTTGCGAGTCTCTGCGTGGGGCCCGGCCCGGCGCCGGTCAGCTCATCATGTCCAGGCTGCACGGCTCTGTGTGTCCATCGCTGCGCAGGGCCTCCGCCACGTCTCTTCTGAAGACGGACAGGTTCTGGGTGAACCTGTGGAAAGAGGAAGCAGGAAATGGAGCCCGGCGGGGCCTGGGCAGATGGGGCCATGCTGGAGCTCAGGACCCGGGAAGCCCCGGGAAGCTCGTTCCTCGCTCCAGCACGCCCTCCTCTCCCCTGCAGGTGAGGCGAGAGCACACCCAGTTCTTGCTGCCGTTGGAGACGGGTGCATCTCGTGTTCCACCACTAACACGTGTTTTGAAAGGTCATACTGCACACAGATGGTGAAGGATGAAAAGCAGCAAGGCCTGCTCTGAGCCCTGGTCTGCATGTAACCAATTTAACCACCATGTCTTCCTGGATGTAGGCATCAGTACCTGCAGATCTGAATTTCAGGGTGGAAAAGGGGGCAGCTGGCTCATGAGGTCGAGCGGGGAGATGATGAGCTGAGGCTGGCCCGAGCTATGCAGTGAGACCTTGTCTTTAAGGGCAGAGGGGGCCTGGGCCCTGCCACTCACCAGCGGTGCCTGGTGTGAGGAACTACCTGCAGGAGTGGCATCTGTCCTTGTTATTGTTTATGGAGTACTGTCATTAGCTGGGGCGCCCTGATGGGGAGCAGTCGCAGTCGCAGTGCAGGCCTCAGGCCCAAGAACAAGGAAGAGTGCGGCCACTCCCCTCCTGTGCATCGCTGCAGCGTCTGGGCCCGGGGCTGCTCTGGGGTGTTCCTCACGGGTCTCCTCTCAGGCCCCTGAGGGTGCCCTTTCTGCCCGACAGAGGATCTTAGAGTCTCTGCTGACTTGGCTGGTGATGCAGGTCTGACTGACGCGTGGTGCTCCGCACGGAGCAGGGTCTGAGCCCTACACACCAAGGGCCGGCGATGTGGGCAGGATCTGTCCAGAACCTTGGACAGACTGCTTCCCGCTGCCTACTACTGCCTGTCCACTCCATCCCCGTGTTATGGATTTGTTCCTTACGGTGCTTCACCACATTCCGCTACTCAAACACCATGGCCACCACTCATCTCCATCTTGCTGCTGGGGAAACTGAGCCAGAAGCTAACCGCCCTTCTGCCAGAGCCTGCAGCGGGGTGCGTGCGTGCGTGCGTGCGTGTGCGTGTGTGTGTGTGCGTGCGTGTGTGTGAACCGAGCCTGCCTGGAGGCCCGGCCTTCCTCATTTCCCACAGCACATTGTCTGGGCTTCTCTCCTCTGACCTGTCCGGTTACAGTTACTCTTCTCTTCTCTCCTAGGTTACGAGCTGCCTCTGTGGAGGCTGCACGGGTCCACCTCTGCACCCGTCTGGTGCCAAGCGTTCGGCTCAGAAGCGAGTAAATGTGCAGTAGCACGTACTGACCACCACAGTGCGTGAGCACAACCGTGTGAAGCCCAACACGCCAGGAATGCCCCCACCCGCCCCCCAGTCCTCCGGGGCCGCGCTCACCGGTCTCTATTCTTGACAGACAGGTTCTGCTCCACGCCGTCCATCAAGTTCCTGAAGCACTGGGCAAGCACCCCCTGCTTGGGGAGAGGCTGGCTGCTTATCAGACTTGCTCTGAGTTCTCCGAAGTACTGTTGGGAGACAGCAGAGTCAGGCTGAAGGAGGCTGAGGGGAGCTGGCGTGGGGTTTGTCCAGGGCTGCCCGTTAGCTCTGAGAGACGCCCCTGGGAATGCTCTCTTGCAGCCGTGGTCCGAGTGTGGCTGCTGAGGCTGACTGGCCCCTGGGTGCGGGGGTGCGGGGGTGCGGGGCTCCCGGCGGGGAGCTGGGCCCCCGTCTTCCTCAGCCCCCGCTCCACTGGCACAGAAAGGCAGAGGAGAAGAATGCCCAGGGAGCACTTTGGGGGACTGGCTTCAGGGAATCTCTCCTCAGTTCCGGGAGAGCTGTCTGTCCCACACGACCACACCACCCTCTCTCTGCTGGTGTCTGTGCGCACAAACCGTGGTGCACAGCAGACTTCCCAATCACCAGAAATGGCCTAATTTCAGCACGGAGGAGATCTTTCGACAGTCATGTGCTTACTCTACCAGGCCCAAGCAGCATGGTATTTAATTTCCATCATACATTAAAACAGCTTGCATCAAAAAACACACATAATTAATATGTAGTCAGACTAATACTTAAATACCATCTATCAGAGTCATTACACTTAAACCACAATGCCTTCCCAGACAAGATTGGGAATGTACAAAACTACTTATTTTTCCCTTTTATAATGATGCAGTGACTCACACCAAATAGAAAATTATTAGTTTTTCATCCCAAACCATGAAATATTGCCTCCATCAGTAAAGAATAATATTGTGATGTCATAAGCTTTTTCTAAACACCGAATTTGCCCTTATTCCCTCTCAATCATTTTAAAAGAACTGCTCTCTTTTATAGAGCTTGGATTTAAATCACAATAACACTGAGGGAAGATGAATGACAGTGCTATTGAATGTGGCTAAAATTGGATCCTTCAGTGCAGGTGAGCGATGAGACAGCTCCTCTCTTTTTGATATATTCTCTTCTTCTATTAGTTTCCTTCCAAGGCTGGGGTTTTAGTTTGAATTTTAATGTATGCGCTGCCTCTAATCTCACCGTCTTCCCCCTAGTGCGATCTTATTGTATAGACAATTCATTCTCCCAAGCCGTGATGCACCGTTCCTGCCGACTGCCGGTGAGCCCTGGTGGGCTTGGGCGGAAGCAGGGAGACGGCCCAGGCTGGCCGGGCCCCGCAGAGGCTAGACGTGAGCGCCCCACCAGCCCAGGGCTACTACCACCATGGCTGGCGCAGACACTACGTGAGGTTCCTGAACGAGGGAGGGCGAGGGGGGCACTGGAGACTGGGGAGCTAACCAGGACCAAGCTGCGGTCCTCAGGCCTCGGCCATGAAGAGCTGAGGCCTTCTGGGGAAGATGGCTTCCTGTGGGGTCATCATCAGGTCCCAATTCAAACTCAGCTGCTCCACTCCTGTGCCCACGCCACCGCCCAGCCGGGGTCACAGCCCGGTGGCGTCCCGCAGGAAGGCCACACTCACCTTCTCGTTGAGCAGGACCAGCCCCAGGAGGGGCCGGGACACTGACCATTGGTTCCGACAGTCTTCAAAGACAATGGTGTTCATGAGGACCGACATCATCTGGAAGACAGAGAGCCACGGTGAAGACTGGCGCCTGGGCTCAGACCCTACCCTTCCCTTGTGCATCTTTGACGCCGGGCCCGGCAGAGCTGCCTGTGTGAGCTCCCTGAGAGAGTGCTCCCGGGTGAGGAGTGGCTGGGGAGGAGTCCCGGGACACAGAGCCTTTCCACCTGCCCTCCTCTACGCGGGGCTGACTCAGGCAACCTTTGCCACAGCCCTTCTCAGAGACAGAGTCCAGCGATCGGAGAAGTCACTCCACTGATCCTCGCCCACTTCTTCCTGTTGGGTATGGGTGGTGGGAGGACTGCACGGCGGCAGAGGGGATGCCGACGGAACTGAGCATGTATGTGCTCTAAGCCGAGGAGGAAGCAGGCAGGGAGGGCGGCCGGGAGAGAGCCAGTGGGGCCGGCAGTGGTTGCAGGCCAGGCTGGGGATGTGAACCAGGGACGGGCTGCAGCCACCTGCCCAGTGCAGGTGGGTCGCAGGGGCGGCCGAGAGGCAAGGCTGCTTCTGGGTGGCGGCATAAGGGGTCATGTGTAGCCAAGGGCAGAGCTTCTGCTCCCGTTCCTCCCGCTTTGCTTCCTACCACTGCCAAAGCCTTTTCCCCAAAGGGGGCAGAGAAGAAGCAGCTTGTGGCAGAGACCACCACAGACCTTGCCATGTGCTCTGGCGTCTGGTAATCCGGTTTGCCTTGAGATCTCTGTGTCTCACTTTCCCAATACTCTAGAGGAGCACAGAGCCAGCACAAGGAGGCTCTGAAGATCCAGTGGCCAGTGCGTGTGAGGTGCTGCAGACGAGGTGGACACACCACGGCCAGCAGGCCTTCCCACGCCATACCTGTCTGTAGAGGCCAGGTCTGGATGCAGAACAGCATCTGTACATACATTTCCACATACAATCTAACAAGACACCCCACGTCAGAGAGCCACAAATTAAATTGACAAGCAAAACTAACAGATCCAGGGAGACAGCCTAAAATATTACAGGCTTCACAATCTGAAGGCAGAATGGATATTTTAATGGAGAAGATTAAAGTTAGAGGCACAAATTCCTCCAGTAACTGACAAAGCACCCTGAAGTGATGTGCCAATTACTTTCTATGGTTCTCTCGTGTATTCATTTGTCTGAACGCATGTATTTATGTCTGTAATAAGTAAGGGGATGTTTGAATAAAATGTGTTTCTAAAAATAAAGTTGGCTAAAATGGACGTTTTTTCTTCTTTTTTACTTTTTTGAAAATATGGAAAATAGGGAGGTCTGCTAACGCGGTAGCCAACCTTTGCAGAATCACTTTTCCCAAAAGTCCTGGAGTAGGATGTACCAGGGGGCAGCCCATCCAATGGGCAGATTCCTCATCTCTACCCAGCAGGGGCCCTGGCAGGTAGACCAGGTGTCTGTGGTGAAGGACACAGCAAGTCAAGCGTAAGGGGCGTGCTCTTGGCAAACTTGCCACACCCAGCCTTCACGGTCACCTGACCCTGTTCGTATTCCATGCAGGACGGCGGTGTGAGCGGGAGCACCCAGCACCGCTAGAGGACTCGCCGGAAGGTGGCTTCCAATCTGCCTAGTCCTGGCCAGCGCCCAGCACTGGCCACCCAGCGCCATCACCCCCCTCAGCCACACTGCTTCCGGTGATTCCCGCCTCTGCTCTCCTTCTTACAGATGCTGGCGCGAGCTTGCGGGCAGTTTCTTCAAGTGAAGAGAAACCAACATGCACGTGGACTGTCCTGCCACTCCACTGTGGCACTGGGCAAACCTCTGGGCCTTTATCACCTATGAAGCCTGGGCCGTGTGGAGGTGTGTCTGGCAGCGTGACCCCCCTCAACACACCAAATACTCTGTGCTTGCTTCCCACACAGGAGCCCTGGCCCCCACAGGCGCCCTGGCCCCCACAGGCGCCGTCTCTCTACAACTGCCTAAGCTTTCTCTGAGATTTGAAGTTCAAAAACAACCTAAAGAAGGAACTAGTCCAGAACACGTCTCTGTTTGGCACACAGCGATTCTGCTGTTTTAAAAAGTTGTAATCTTGCACAGGAAACACAAAATCATTGTACAGGTGAGACCGGGAGAACCAAGCAGAGCAACAGTGTGTGGTGGGGACCTCTGCCGGTTCTCCAGCCCTCCTGTGAGGCCGGGGATCCAGCGCAGAGCCAAGCATTCTACCCTTTCAGTGTCTGCAGCAGTGCAGGTACTTCACGGCCACAGCGCAGCTGTTTCCTGCTCTAGCTCTTGCTGACGGGTTTGTGTTGATGCTGTACTGTGCGAGTCCGTGTGGGTTCTGAACATGTCAAGAGCTGTAGAGCTAAAAGCGCGTTGAACAGAAAACACAAGTCCCGGCCCCCATCTATGGTTCCTATGATTAGACACCCACCTATCCACTTTTCATTTCCAAAGTCGTACTTTTGTGTGCGCAGCCTGATGACTTTTCTTAAGTCACTGCTATCCTACAGCCAGCAGCTCTGAGCAGCTGGACTGTCTGCGGTGCCACCACGGCTGGTGTGGGGGCTTCTGCTAACAGCAGGCAGTGGCGTGCCTGGTGTCCCACCTTCTAACCACAGCAGCCTTCCCGTGAGGAGGGGCTGTGCGTGCGTGCGTGCGTGCGTGCGGCCCTCCCTGGGCCTGGGAGACAGTGCCTGCTCCTCAGCCAACCCTGGCAAGCTGGCAGCACCTCCTAGTTCCACAGGGGGTGCGGTGATGGCTGGGGTGTGGGGGCCGGTCCGCCGGGCTGCAGGGGACCAAGGCATCTGACAAGGCTCCTCACCCTGTTCACCTCCTCACTCGCAGAAGCCAGGTCTGAGATTAGAACCCCGGGCGGCAGCGGGTCCTCAAGAGTTCTTAGCAGACCCACCTTCCTGTCAACCATCCAAACTGTTTATAGATTTCATTAACATAGTTTCAGACTCTCAAGGCTGAGAACAACAGGAGACTTAATTAATAGTTTGTCTCTGGAAAATGGCCCATTGAACATTTTTATAAAAAAATAATGATTTTCCTCCCACCAAGAGTGCACCACGTACACAGTAATTTAAGTCAGCAGCACAGACTTCAGTAAATCAAACTAATTTCCTCCGAGTTATACTATTCCAAATAAAGCAAAGGCTTCCCATTGTTAACGGTTAAGCGTACTGGACGATGTAGCAAAGCTATCGCACGAAGTTGTGAGAAATAAATGCAATGTTTAAACTCTTTCCTCCTGCTCCTCTTTCTGCCTCAGAGAGGAAGCTGGGCCTCAAGCAAGCCCCGCAGGACTCCGCTTCTCAGTGCATTTAGAGAACCCTGCTCTTCGCTGCTACGCCAGCCTCTCTGCTCAGGGTTGCGCGGCATTTGGTTGGACTCCAGTTTTGCTCCCTGGTCATCAGAGAAATAGACAAAAGGGGCTGGGGTTGGAGAAAACCACCTTGTCTAAAAGATGGTAGGGAGGATGGTTTGCACAAAGGAAGGAGAGACTAAAAGGCCAAAGAAGACTAAGGGCAAAGCAGCTGTGTCTGGAGCAATGTGGCTGGGGGGGAGGACAGACAGGATGGGCAGGGTCATAGCCCAGGGGGTCGGGCTGCCCTGTGGGACAGGGGCCTTCATCCGTGGGCCTGTCCAGGCTGGACCGCCCGTGACCGGGAAGCAATGACTTGCAACATTAATAAACACAGCACACTTGCAGGGGCTGCTCTCGGGGACTCAGGTAACAGGTCTTTCCAAAGGCCAGGAACAGAGGGAAGGCTGGCTTTAACAATAAACATGAACAAAACCCAAACACAAGAGCGGCGCTGCCTACCAGTGTCGTAGGACCAGGGCCGCGGTGCTCTCCGCTCTCCTCTCCCTCTCCACACCTCTCCACAGCACTCTTTCCGGACCCTGTCCCCGGCCGGCCGGCCCAGGGAGCCGCTGAGTGCTGCCATGGGGGAGGGGAGAAGCGAGTTTTACCCAGCGCCGTCCCTAGGCCTCCTGCGGAGCAGATATTGAAATGTGATCCTTTGCAAATTAGATACTCGTCATCTTTGGGGAAAAGGAATCAATTGTTCTCTTCATTTGCCATCTACCTATGTAACACAGGGTAAGGTTATGAGAGATGAACAGAATGACAAATCAGCACATACTTAGTCTTATGTTCCTGCCATTGCAGTTACATCACAACTGAAAACGGCTGCTCACATTCCTGCGTGCTTACAACGTTTCTGCAGCCTCCTAACAGGAGCATTTAGCATTTTAAACTAAAAAAAATTAAATGACATTCAAGATGAGGTGATCCTCTTTTTTTTTTAAAGAAACAAAACCACAACCATTCATGGGTGACCTCTTCTCCCTGGAATCATTTACGAGCTCTGCCTACTGTACACAACTTAGGCTTGCTCTAACAGTAAAAGCAAAGAAAATCGGCTTCCTACTCTAAAGCACCAGAGGACTTGGCTGTACTTGGCTGACCACCAGTGCTAGCCACTAGCACTGCCCAGAAGCCAAAGCAGCGCTTCCCCAGCCCCGTCCTCTAAGTGATGAATTGCCTGGAACATCTAAAAACTCTTCGACCCACTGGAAGATCTAAGGAAAAACACAATCCAATTTTGCTGTTCTTTCAATTTTCTCCATTACTAACTTTTATCCTCAGCTCTCAAAACGTTTATTTTAATAGTAGTTTATTGGGGAAAGAAGTACCTGCCACTCTCCTAGATTATGAGAAGATAAAGTCAGCACGGAGCTTCAGAATTAATTAATGGAGAGTACTGCACGGAACGTGTGTGCTCTGGGATGCTACATTTCACGTCACAATGAAAACAGTTTTATTTTCCTGGGTTGGAATATCTCAGTGGCAGCGATATACTGGAGAGTGCAGTGACTCTGGGAGTCTCATTCCTGCATCTGCATTATCCATTTGGAACTTTGTATGCGTAGTAAATCGTATTTCAAGTGGCCGCAGCTCTCATAAAGCAGTTTTCTGCGATCAGGTGGGGGGTGGACGGGGGGGTGGGGGTGGGCGGGACAGTGGCACCGTCTGCCACGGAGCACTCTTTGGGAAGCTCCTTCGTTTTAACCTTGCAAGATCAAATAGAACGTTTTTCAACTAGATGTCAAAATTAAGCACTGCCAAACACACCCTGGAAATTCCCTGTGGGTGGGGATGGAGCAATCCGCTGCCACGGGATAGCTTTCGCTCCAGAGCCACTGTCCTACACTGCCACTCAAGCGACACTCGTTTCTAGTTTCCGGTACTGCCTGAACACGCACACGCAGAACCTCTCATGGCCTATATCAGCCTCTGGGCGCCCCACACTAGTGCACACGCTGTTTGAGAGAGGCCAGCAAAGTCACAGAGGCTGTAACTCTGCCTAAAAAGACCAGGCGATCTGCACAGAACAGGTGACAGCTGAATCTTAAAAGATCCGCACCAAATGTTTAAAGAACATGGCTTCTGCCCGGGGACTCGGGAGCAGCTAGGATGGGGGCAGAGCTGAGGGTGCGGGGAGGACTGGGCTGAGTCCATCAGGCCTCTTAGGTCTTTGACAGGAAGCATAAATACAGAGATGAATTTGGTCCAAGCCATTGAGTAGCTTTCGAAGGATTTCAAAGAGGAAGGGGGAGGATAAGAGCTGCTATTTAGAACAGTAACTGATGAGGTTCTGGAGATGGGCAATTACAGGGCCCTGCTGCAGAGGCTAGCCGGAGAATGAGGACGGCCTTGCAAGCTGCGAGAACAGTCAGCCTGGCCAGAATTCTGGACCGCATACCCCATGTCCTCCCAGACAGTCAGTCACCGAGACTTCGGGGGCATTCAGAACTTCAAGGACACTGTCAGGCTCAAGATCCTCAGTGGAGGTAAGAGGCTGGGTTCCAGGGTTATCGAAGCAGCGCCACAGGTTGTGAGAGGTGCTGTTGATGCTACAGTGCACTTGGAGAAGCAGCAGCAGCGATGCGAACCTGAGCCCATGCACATGCATGCACACACACACACACACGTGTGCATTCAATGTTCAGTGACAAAGTCAGCTTTAACTCAGGCCATTCAAAACCAAGCACTCACTACGTTTTTTAATGACTGTATTTCTCAAAGCGAGCACAGTGAATATTGTATTTCACAACAAACACATTATCCCTACAATAGAAGGTTTGAAGCCTCACTAGACCACTGCACTCTTCCCCACCTCCCATGGGTCTAGAAAGATCTTAGTAAGTGGACTGCTTCTGTGGATAGTTGACAGGCCCCTCAAAAACAATTTTTTTTGTAAAATTAAAAGAATAGTAATTCCAGCTACAGTCTTTAGATCATCTTTATAAGTGCGATGGGTCTGTTTTCCCAGACTAGCTAGAACTGAAGCAGTTTCCCCTGTTTGGAAATTTTGTAGTTGACTTTAATTTTGGCTATTGTTTGGAAAAGATGGGCTGTCTGTACACAGAGCCCCCCCATAAAACAGATGCTTATTCTGTATTAAGAATACCACTGTACATGTTGTTTTATACCGTGTGTATACATGTGGTGTTATTAATGCTGAACCATAAGATTCGGGGACTAAAATGTGACCCTGCTTTTTTAAAGCATTTTTTGTTGAAGTCTGTGTTTGCATGCACACACGGTAGATGCAGAGTTATTGGCTGAAGTCTCGTGTCTGCACACACAGTGGACTGCAGGGCTCTTCCTGCGGCTGTCTGAATGGCACAGACGGTGCCACCAAGAGGCTGCAAGGGAAGCTCAAGGCAGCGCCCTCTGCCAGCTCTTCCCCATGGACCACGAGTCCGAGCACACCCTTCTCCTGGACCCCACGCTCTGGCCAGGCTCGGAGGCAGACCGGGGGGACGTGCAGGCTGCCAGGCCACAGCGCTCACCCTCAGAGCTCACAGCGGAGGGGCGCAAGAACCACAGTAGACAGTAGTGTGGTGTGTGTGCCAGAAACACAGCCACACCCAAAGAGGGCTCTGGGCAGCCACAGGAGGCTAACTTCTGGGTGAGAGGGAGACAGGCTAGACTTCCGAGAAAAGGTGACACGCTAGTAAGCCGAGGCTGCCGGTCTGTGGCTCCAGCCTATACTTCAGATACTCAGGAAGCAGAGATTAAGGGGCCGCATGCAGTTCAAGGCCAGCCAGGGAGAATGTCTCAGCCGATAGCTGGCCGTGGTGGCACACACCTGCATCCCCAGCCACACAGGGAAAGCATGAAGTAGAAGGATCACAGTCGTGGCTTGAGTGACAGAGCACCTGCCTAGCGAGCGCAAGGTCTGGCTGCAAAATGAAGACCCCAGACTAGACCCAAGGCTGAGAGGGGGCCAGATGAGGGGAGGGCTGGGGAGCCAGCCAGGAGAGGACACGAGGGAGGGGTCCCTGGGGGTCAGGGGCAGTCCTATGGCTAGGAGAGGCCACGAGGGAGGGGTCACTGGGGGTCAGGGGCAGTCCTATGGCCAGGAGAGGACACGAGGGAGGGGTCACTGGGGGTCAGGGGCAGTCCTATGGCCAGGGGAGGACACGAGGGGTCACTGGGGGTCAGGGTCAGTCCTATGGCTAGGAGAGGACGTGAGGGAGGGGTCACTGGGGGTCAGGGGCAGTCCTATGACCAGGGGAGGACGCGAGGGAGGGGTCACTGGGGGTCAGGGCAGTCCTATGGCCAGGGGAGGACACGAGGGAGGGGTCACTGGGGGTCAGGGCAGTCCTATGGCCAGGGGAGGACGCGAGGGGTCACTGGTGGTGGATGAGAGGGGTTAGTCAGGCAGGGGCTGGTGATGGGCCTGGTGCTGGGGAATGGGGAGAGGCCCTGGAGGACACGGGGGTCACTGGGGGCTGAGGGGAGCTCGCCAGTGGCATGTGGTTCTTCAGGACCCACACCTCTGGCAGGTCCACGCCGGGTCATTCTCCCTGAGAAGCAGCACAGAAGGGCCCCTGTTTGGCCCCCATGCCTTGCTGGCCCCACCGCAGTACGCTGAGAAATGGCACTGACATTTCTTCCCTTGGCCGACAGCACATAGCCTAATAGTGTCCCCTGTCAGGAACAGTTCTCCTTGTCAGGAAGCTGTTATTGATGTCCAACCCTCACTTTCCCTTTCTTAACATCATCCCATTATGCCAATACTCCGTCGTGCCATGCGAAGTGATCCCTTCCCTCCTGGCATTTACGTCTCCCCGGTATTTATAGACTTATCAAGTGCCCATTTAGTTGTCACTTAGGCGAGCTATACATATTTAGCTTCTTTAATCTGGCTCCATAAGCCAGCCCTTCCATTCTCCTAAATCACCTGAGTTACTTTCTTCCAGGTTTCTGTCAATTTGTTTCCAGTCTCTCTAATGCAGGGGCCGAGGGAAGTAACGGGGTGGGCGGGGGAGCAGGGGCTCGCTCTGTGGGCACCACTTCCGTGATCAGCTCTCGGTCTTGCTACACGTACACGGGCAGTGCACGCCTGCACTCCACCTCTGCATGCCTGGCACTGTGCCAGGGGCCTTTTCTCCTGCTGCCCACAATGTCCTTCCTTCCTTCCTTCCTTCCTTGTGCCAATACTGGGACTTGAACTCAGGTTCTGGTGCTGTCCCTTAGCAATTTTTGCACAAGGCTAGTGCAAAATTTCACTTTTTTTTTTTTTTCCGGTCGTGGGACTTGAACTCTGGACTTAGGCGCTGTCCCTCAGCTCTTCAGCTCAAGGCTAGTGTTCTACCACTTGAGCCACAGAGCCACTTCCAGTTTTCTGGTGGTTTATTGGAGATAAGAGTGTCATGGACTTTCCTGTGTGGGCTGGCTTTGAACCATGATCCTCAGATCTCAGCCTCCCGAGTAGCTGGGATTACAGGCATGAGCCACCGTCACCCGGCTCCACTTATGCTTTTTGATGGTTAATTGTAGATGAGTTTCATGGACTTTCCTGCCAGGGCTGGCTTTGAACCAAGATCCTCAGATCACAGGCTCCTGAGCAGCTAGGATGGCAGGTGTGAGTTTTGGCATCTGGCTTCCCTTCCGTCTTGTTTATGCTTATTCACTGCTCAAGGAAAGAATGACCTCCTACTGTGTGTCACGGACCAGGGCCCAGAGCTGAGTAAAAGGTGGCTCTGCAGAGCTCCTGAGCTCCTGTGTCCTATGTCTTAGTGCCCACCCATCAAGTTGTTTCCTTCTAGTCTTAACTGTGTGGGAGAGACCATCCTGACGCCTTTATCCCTAACGGATGCTGTTAGCTCTCTGAATGGTGGCGGGTGTCCATCTCGAATGAGACGCGTGTTACCGCATCAGCAGCACTGTGGCTGGGGCTGGCCTGTGGCCTCAGAGATTTCTCTTCTGGCCTCCTATTTTGCACGACTGTCCCTTGGGGCAGTTTACTTCACGGGTGGGGTTGTACTGCAGTGTGTTTCAGCGCACAGAGGCGAGGGGCGTCCACGTGGGGTGAGGAGGTCTACGACGGCAACTCTCCAGAGTCTGAGCATGAGAACACGGGAGAATGTGCTCAGTGAACTGAAGGCAGGCCCGGAACCCCGTGGCTGGGTGGCATGCATCGCAGAGGTGAGAAAACTGCTCCAAGGACATGTGGCTAAGTCCTCAGAAGAGCAAGAACATTTCCAACCAAAGACAAGATGCAAGACTTCAAAGACAGAACTTTCAGTCAAAGGAAAGGCAGAAGCTCCGCTGTTCATACTCTTCTAAGCATTGTAAAGGGCTGGGAAGGTGGCTCAGTGGCAGAGTACTTCCCTAGCATGCATGAAGCCCTGGGTTCGATTCCTCAGTACCACTTACACAGAAAAAGCCAGAGGTGGCGCTGTGGCTCACGTGGTAGAGTGCTAGCCTTGAGCAAAGGAAGCTCAGGGACAGGGCCCAGGCCCTGAGTTCAAACCCCAGGACTGGCAAAAAGAAGAAAAAAAAAAAAGGGTAGAGTTAAAAATCAAGAGCAGCATGACTTCAGGAAAATTCAGAGGATTTCTTTCTACCTTGATCCTCAAACAGGGATCAGCAGCAGACACTTCCCCCTGAAAAGAACTTCCTTGGAGTTGAGACAGAACTGAAAATCAAGGCTGGGCTCGGCTCTCCAGGAGCCCGCTCCTACTTACTGGGGTCACACAGTTTAACTTGCAAGTGTCTGGGAAACCAGCAGTAGCCGTAGGATGAATAAATCACCCTCTTGTTATTCTGTGCCACTCTTTCAAGAAACTCTAGGGCTTCTCATGCCATTCACAGTGCCACTCGGAGAAATGAAGGCAGGAGACAGCTTGCCATCTACCCTGCTGTATTCCCTGGCCAAAACTACGGGGATGAGAAGTGCTAGGGAAGAAATGGCAGGGTATGGCGGGGCGCTGGTGGCTCACGCCTGTAATCCTAGCTACTCAGGAGGCTGAGATCTGAGGATCGCGGTTCAAAGTCAGCCCGGGCAGGAGAGACCGTGAGACTCCTATCTCCAATAAACCACCAGAAAACCGGAAGTGGCACTGTAGCTCAAGTGGTAGAGCGCTCGCCTTGAGCTGAAGAGCTGAGGGACAGCGCCCAGGCCAGAGATCAAGCCCCACGGCCAACCAAAAAAAAAAAAAAAAAAAGAAAAGAAATGGCAGGGTATGGTGCAGGGAAGTCCTAGTGTAAGACCTAGAGACGAGAGCCTTACTGTAGATTGCTAGATCTAGATCTATTGACATCTATAGATAGAAAAAAAATATGTGTATATACATGTCCAGATGTATTATTAGTCTGCTTACACAAAGTTAGATGCCTAAGGCAAGCTACAGAGAAAGAAAGGAGGATCATTTAGGTTATGGTTTGGAGTCCAAGACTGGATGGTAGCCGGGCGCTGGTGGCTCACGCCTGTAATCCCAGCTACTCAGGAGGCTGAGATCTGAGGATCATGGTTCAAAGCCAGCCTGGGCAGGAAAGTCTACAAGACTCTGATCACCAATCTGACCAGCAGAAAACAGGAAGTGGCCCTGTGGCTCAAGTGGTAGAGTGTTGGCCTTGAGCTGAAGAGCTGAGGGACAGCGCCCAGGCCGAGTTCACGCCCCATGACTGACAAAACAAACAAACAAACAAAGGCTGGCTAATGGCATATGGCATCATTTCACCCAGAAAGCTCCTTTCATTATCACCCCTTGGAAAACAGCCTCATTCCTCCAGAGACCGGAGGAACTCCCACAAATCTCTATCTCCTGAAGGGTTCCAAAGCATCTTCCAATAGTGCCAACCTTGGGACGACACTTCCAATGCCACAAACCTTTGTGGGGACACAATTAAAATCACAGCCAAACCACAGCACCAGGCATGACTATTACTGGCTGAGCACCTGGGCAGTTGCGCACCTCTGAGTCTTTGTCTATATGGTTACTGTTGACGCACCTGTACACTCAAGTGGAAAAATCCACATTGACTACACCTCGAGTCAGCATGAGCTGAGGCATGAGCCCGTGGGAAGGGCTGACGGTGTCCTTCACCCCCGCCACGCCCAGGTGGTAGCGGAGATATATGGAAGGAATAACTGAGTAAAAGTCAATTTGGGGCAATAATCAAATCCAGACCATGCCCCAACCTCATCCCGACTACCGAGTGTGATTCTGAGAATGCTTATCATAGAAAGAGCGCCAAGGAAGGCGAAGCACACGCACAGGGCTGCGTCAGGCCTCCACAGTTCGGCGCAAGTCATGAGATTCGATATCAAATCATCTTGAGAAAGTCAGAACTTAGGCTCTTGAGATAGTACACTTTTACATGTTTAGGCAGGGTGGTCTTCAGGATGGTGAGGGGGCATCTCTAATGTTCTCTAGGTCTAAAGCCCCTTTGTGACAATCTGGCGAGTCCTGGCTGGCTCAGGTTGAGGCAGGCAGGCGACCTTCAGATGTCATAGAAACACTGCTCAGAGTAAAGACCGCACTTGTGTCAAATAAAGCTCCAAGTAACTTCTACCCTCTGTGCTACAGCAGTATAAAAACAGCTGTCTTTTGCAGTGTTTTCATTTTTCAGACTTCTTAAAACACCAAAACTTAAAAACCACCAAGCCAACAGAAAAAAAAAAAAACAAAACCAAAAGAACAAGAGTATTTCTTTTGAACACTGTTAAAAACATTCCCAGAACTGACGATGGCATTTTACCTATGAAAGTTTCTGTAGTACCCCACCCCTCTCCCCCACTCCTTCCTTTTCTTTCTTTCTTTCTTTCTTTTTTTTTTTTTGCAGAAGTTAATACATTTACTGACTTTTTCAAGTCTTAATTTACAAATATAGCCAAATATGCCAGTAACTATTAATGGAGAAGCTAAGAAGCACATTACTTTGTCATTTGTCCATTCTGAGTAAAAGGCTCCCAGAAAGCCTGCTGATTGCTACTGGGCTTTGTGGAGAACCATGCCTTTTTTGTTTTTGTTTTTGTTTTTTTTTTTTTTTTTTAAATCCCCATGAAGTGTTCTTTATCTACTTACACTAGTGTAAAAGAAAAGATATGGCACTGTTCATTTTTTCAACTCCTGGGCTATTTGGAGAACATTTGTAGTAGACCAATAGCAAAACTGACTGCGTTAAACTGCAGATAAAGGCATGATGACAGATTGCAGTCGCTTTAATTCATAAAGAAAACATTTGGGGCTCCTGGGAATGCCAAAACAAGCCACTGTCACCCAGTGACTTCATGCTAAGACACAAACTACATAATATTTTTCAGTTAATGACAAAGGCTAATGAATCTGTGACTTATCACAAACTCTTACTTACGAAGAGGTTTTTTTGGTTCCTTGGAAAGCATTTCAGTCTCCCTGTTTTACAAACACACAAATAGAATTGTGAAATGACGTCATTCTGTTTCATTTAATTACCTCTGAAACGCTTTCTATTTAATATTCATTACTCAAAAGCTAATTTAAAAGAGAAAGAGATTCGACTTATTCAAAAAGATGTACTGTCATTCACAGCAATAGTTATCTAATATACAGAAGTTAATAAAGCAGATTAATCTACAAGTCCCTTTAAGCCATTCTTGAGTTTTGAACAACTGCCTCTTTGGCCTTTCACCTTCATGCTGTGCACCAGTAGCAGGTGCCAGCTGTACAGAAATTATAGCTACTGCATTTGGACGCAGAATCTTTTCTTACTTTGCTTCTGACCAGCAGCTGACCCTGTAGGAGTGATTGTTCCTGGTGCCGGCCTAAAGGCTACACAAACCAGGAGCAGATAAACAAAGGCTGCAGACACCAGCTGCCTTGCCTAGGGGGACCATCCCAGGCTGACACCTCTACTCCTTCTCTAGCATCCCAAATTGCTCCTTGTTTGTTTCCACACAAGCATTTCATCCTTGTTGTTTTCCGTGAGGGTAGGAGAGGAGCCCTTCCACCCCAAGTAACAACAAAACCCCTCCTTTCCCTGGAACTTGACTTTTGAGTATTCTATGTCAAACTGTGCCATTATGATGCTAATCTAGGCCTGATTTAGCAACTTTAATAAGAGGCTAAACCCTCTTGTAATTAGATAATAAAATTTTATTATGTATTTTAATATTAAAAGTCTTAAAATCAAACTCTTCAAATCATATGCTGGTACAAAAACCAAGGCACTTAAATATCAGAGCCTCGGAAAATGGGAACTAACGACCGGCTGTGGCTAATTCCTCACCCTCAGAAATGTAAACACGGATTCCTCCGTGGTGGCAGCCCGAGCTGGCCCCTCCAAATCCTGTGCAGGAGAACCGGCTCAAGGGTAAAGCACACTCTACCATTTCCAGCAACAGCAGGAGATGGCTCTGACAGTTATTTCCAGGATACAAATTACACAAGTATAAAAACAATCCCCATAATGATTAAATGCAGTTATGTACATAGGAGAATACCAGTGCAAATGGTAACATATTTAAATGGTTTTCCTTCATTAAAAAAATTATATATGATATTAAACCATCAATCACTGCTGAGGCACAGGAGTTTAAATGTATTGTCACTGGCTGAAATAAATGACTTGGAGACTGGATTCTGGCTCCCTCAATATGGTGTCTTTGCTGTTGCTTAGTCACCCAACTCTCTGCTGGTTTGGGCTACATCTGGTGGATTCCATCCCTTTCAATTAATAAGGCAAGTGATGCTATCAGTGGATTACATCCTTAAACTGTGCTTAGAGGTAGAAAATCACACGTCCTGGTAGGATGGGAGGGAGGGCTCTTTCATTTTGTTAACCGTTTGGAACAGTGTTCACCACACTTCTTTATTCTATAGTATATAATGATCTAACTACAGCAATTCCATTTGGCTCCTTCTGTAGTGGTTGATAAATATGTCTGATAGCTACAGTTACTGTCTGCAGGTTGTACTTATGAAAAATGTTTGTGTGGGTTACTATGCAGATGTTCATGGACCATGGCAAGGTGTCAGTCTCTGCCAGGGGTTTGGACAAACACCAAGATGTAGGGGATCTTGGGAAAAAAACAAGGCACCCTAACAGTGTATTCTGATCGTCATAACACTAATTTGGCGACTGTAAGTCAAGAAGATGATTCTGAGCCAGTCATCCAGAAAATATACCTATAACAAAAATTAAATCAAAGTGGCAAAAATGTGGTTAATAACAAATGGCTTAGACTTGCATAAATCCTTCTAAAAATGAACAAGTAATTTCATAATGTCACAGAATGCCATATTAATAAAATTAAGAGTTTTCCTATTTTAAAAATTAAGAACATTAAATTTCTAACTAAACTAGTACTTGAGGGTAGCAATCACAAGTTTTTCATTCTTAAGAGGCTTATTTCCCATTAGGAATTTTATGCCTAGTTGTTACCCAGGTATTTTGTTTCAGCCTTGCTCCTCCTGGATATTCTGATTTCATCCTTAGTAACTAGATTGTGCCCATCTTCACACACACACACACACACACACACACACACACACACACACACACACACACACACACACACACACACACACACACACACACACACACACACACACACACACACAGTGCATGCACACAAATGTGCTTGTACACACGACCATATAGTCATACATATACATATGCACACACTGAAGTTATTCAAACCTAGTTATCTAAAATATCTAAAAATAACAAAATGTTGAAAGGTGAAGACTTGAGCTTCACTGTAACCCTCCAGTATGCGCAGACACAGATGTAATCAAACACGCCCCTGCCTTTAGTAAAAGAAAAATAACATTAAAAAAATAAAATAATGGCATTCCTCTCAAATAACAAACAAAAAAGTATGCTTCAAAGCCACTGAACGATCAGACAGAGGTGGCTGGACCGCAGCAGGCTACCTGGAGGCTGGGCCAGACCTACCCCAGGACCACGCACGGAGAGGTCTCAGTTCTGAATTTCCTTAGGGTTGCATAATACAGAGCAGAAAGTTGACAGCCGTATGTGATGGACTGCCATTGTGTTCTGTTTTGTCTTGAATTTTCAACTGGTGGACAACATTTAAAAATCTGGATTTTTGGCTTCTCTTTAGGGTAGACATTTCAATACCTCTGGCAAGCGGACTTCTGATATTCTTGTAGGACACATTCAGCTGGCGCTGTGTCAGGGTTTCCTTCCAGTGTTCCTCATTCTGCCCGGCCTGAGGCCATCTTAGCTTGTGGTACCTGGTAGGGACTAGACAAGGTGTGATCCGGGGTCGGACTTAGACTTCTGGCATGGCGGTTAATAGGCCAGATCGTGCTGGCCAGTAAAGAGCTGCCTTTAGAAGGGGGGGCGTGGTGAACACCGGCATTCTACACTGACTGGTCAGTGCTGGAAGGACCAAGCACAGAGCGGTGCTGGGTGTGAGGTCAGAGGTCAACCTTGGGCTTCTCTACCATCATGTCCAGCTGCCATGCTGATGCTGGCCTAGAGAAATCAGGTTACAGGAAACCTCAGCAGCTGCCTCAGAGGCACTGAGGAGCATCGCGACCCGTCGTCCCACTGGCTCTCATCTTCTCAAGGGTGCACACCCACCTACGCTTTACAACCTCCGTGCCTGGTCACAGCGTCAGGCAACTTCCCTCCCAGGGATAGAGGACATTGGTCTAATTTACTCCATCTTAAGGTGACCGGGGAGGGCTGACGGATGCTTGACTTGCCTTACTTTAAGTGCTTAAAACACGTACAGGTCCTTGGATTAAAAGCCACTGAGCACACGAGAAAAGCAGATCGCTTTTTGTGGTTAAGCAAGTGAACTGTCGTATCAAACAGACTTTGGTTGGAAAGTTACCTAATTTTTTTCTGCCTCAGTTTCTATGTCTGGTTATATTATACCTTCACAGACCTACGGTGTATCTGGTAATACAAAAGCAACAAGCTTAAGGTTGCGCAGGCACATAAGCACCGAAGCCTGCCAATCCCATTCTTTCCTAGAAATAGGACACGAGTCCTGGCGCAGACTGCTGGCAAGGAGGCCGCGGTCACCGCCAAATGTGTGAGGCACACCTCTGACAAGAAGTGTCAGCTTCCCTTTGGTCGCTGGCTTCCATCAGTTCCCTATCAAGTCACGAATATTTTTTCATCTTGGTTTTTTTTTTGGGTCCGGTCGTGGGGCCTGAACTCTGGGCCTGGGCGCTGTCCCTCAGCTCTTCAGCTCAAGGCTAGTGCTCTGCCACTTGAGCCACAGCGCCACTTCTGGCTTTTTTCTTTTTGCTTATGTGGTGCTGAGGAATCGAACCCAGGGCCTCAGGCATGCAAGGCAAGCGCTCTACCACTGAGCCACCTTCCCAGCCCTCATCTTGGTTTTGATATAAAGCTACTGTCATATGTTTAGCAATAAAGTTGTAAATCAACCAGATTTGAGTGAGCTGATTACATGGAGGGTGAGTGTTTATGTAAGGGCCACTGAAAATGATCTGGTCAACATTAGAAAGTCTGGGTAATTACTTGTTAGGAGGATGAGAGATGTGATGTGACGATATTTTGCCACATCTGTGAGAATCTTGCTAAAAGTTCTATAGGCCGAAGTTTTCAACTCAGTTACAAATGCAACTGCATTTTCTCCTACTTAGTGTTATAAAATGGAATCGTAAGTATGAAAGATGTATAGTGTGTCAAAATGTTGAGCGATATCATTTCAGGATCAACACAGAAATGAAAAAAGTGCAGATGACTTCCCTTTTGCTGCAATTCACTCTGGGAGGCATGTCATGAAGAGCACTATACAAAAGCAATTTTCATTGATTGACTGACTGATTGAGGAAAAAGGGTAAATGCTCTTTTTAGCTTACATCCCCACTGAAGCAGGATTCTTACAGCTTCTGACAGCTAGTCACAACCTGTAGTTAAATTCCATGTTACCAAACAACAACAAAGATGAAATAACAATGAAATAAAAAAAGAAGGGAGGGGAGAAATAAAACCATAATTAGAACTTTTCTGGGACTTTAGCACTTTTGAGCAAAAAGACAGATAAGGATAAGATAAATTCAAACCTAACCCCTCTGATCCTTCTATGCAACATGTATAGATATGAAAGTAACACTGCTAAAAATACTTGTTAATAAGTTAACTGCGTAAGAGAATAATGAATGCTTCTGTGGAAGGTGGTATTCTCTCTAGGGCAACTACTTTCCTTTGATGTTCTCAGTGGAGAAGCGTTCAGTATCCAGTGTCCTGTCCGTCTCATTTCAAAAAGAATCAGTCTGTCAAGTGCCGCTTCTAATCCAGCACATCTTTCACTCTGTGACATAACCAAGTGAATGCTTCTCTATGGTTAGAGTTGCAAATACTTACCACCAATGATGAAACCAAGACATTCACTTACAAATGGTAACTTCCCAATTACTGTATTAGACCAGTGTCTAATCTATTAATCAGGAGTAATTAGTAATACTAACACTGTTATCATTGATTTGTTTATAACATTTTTAGTTTATTCTTTTTTTTTGGGTCTGGTCGTGGGGCCTGAACTCTGGGCCTGGGCGCTGTCCCTCAGTTCTTCAGCTCGAGGCTAGCGCTCTACCACCTGAGCCACAGCGCCACTTCCGGCTTTTTTCTTTTTGCTTATGTGGTGCTGGGGAATGAACCCAGGGCCTCATGCATGCAAGGTAAGCGCTCTACCACTGAGCCACCTTCCCAGCCCCTAGTTTATTCTCTTAATGACATTAAAACACTTTAGGAATCCTTCCTCCAATTTATGCAAACTGAGTTTTTCTCAACTGTTAAGTTTAAGCAGTAAAGGCTAGGCAACACCTTGCACTTCAACCAGACTCAAAGGAACTAAAGGTAGATGTTTACAAAGTTACATTTGTATGTAAAGCATGGAAGATGGCCAACTTGACTCTGTGTGTGTGTGTGTGTGTGTGTGTGTGTGTGTGTGTGTGTGTGTGTGTGTGTGTGTGTGTGTGTGTGTGTGTGTGTGTGTGTGTGTGTGTGTGTGTGTGTGTGTGTGTGTGTGTGTGTGTGTGTGTGTGTGTGTGTGTGTGTGTGTGTGTATTTTTTTTTTTTTTGGTCCAGTCGTGGGGCTTGAACTCTGGGCCTGGGTGCTGTCCCTTAGCTCTTCAACTCAAGGTTAGTGCTCTACACTGAGCCACCTTCCCAGCCCTGCAGAAAATAGTTTTTAAGACAATGTTTCAAGCTGTATAGGGGTAGTAATAAATACTTTCAAGTTGACTCCAGGCACTCAAAATTTCATTCCCAGGTTGCTGCATACAAACAGAAAAGCCTGAAAGGAGGCTGCCTACTTAAATCCATGCATCCTGTACTATGGAATGCGAGGAGGTAACTTCTGCAGTTTAGAGCTGACTCTCTTCATGCAATTAAGCTTTCAGCAAAATAGGCCCAGGCTGGAGGAAAAGAGTTCAAACTAGTAAATAATTGCAGTATCATTGCATCAGTTTAGCTTAAAGAGCTGACAGGCCCTCTCTAAACTCCAAGCACAATTAGTCATTAGGGTCTACTTTTCCATCACTGCTGAGCGATTTGTAACCCATTCCTTTTAACAGGGTTAGGCATTACTCAACGGACACAGATGCCCTGAAAACCAAAACCGCACGTTTAGAAGCAGCCACCTTGTTTACTACCTTCCGTGATAGGCAAATCATCCACCAAAAACAGCGTTTAATGGGCAATCAATGAATAACCAATGAGTCACTTTTCATCTGAGTGTGAAAATGAGAATAATCTAATACAAGGCCCCTCTGGTGAGGGGGGACCTGAGGTTCTGCTGCTCTTCAGGGCTGATTTATAAGGTCTTCGAAAGCTGATGTACACAGACCATCAGGGGGACCCATCCCCGCTCATAATAACCCCCAACAGGCCCACTCCCTCTTTTCCAAGTCTATCCCTTCAGGCTATTAGTTCTGTCCGGCTAATTCTTCCCACTGCTCCTGCCGGCTGCTTTTACCCTGACCATCCGTTCAGCCCAGCCGACTCAGAAGTAATTTTATACGCAGCAGAGAGCGGGTGGAATTGATTTTTCACTCAGCACTCAGTTCCCATCTGAATAATTATCAATTTTAGAGCCTCATAAAGGGAAGAGTCAAAATTTCAAATCAATTCAAAAGAGCTTTTGAGACGACAGACACTGTGCATAAGAATAGAGGTCAACGTTGTCGGTGACCTGAGGAGATGATGTCAGGTATTACCATGCCCAATAGTTGACATCAGAGGCACTCAAGATGATAGAAACCAGTGCAGATGCAAATCCTATGTATGCTGACTACCAGGGACCAGTCATCAATATTTAAAATGTATCTGAAAGCCTACAATCCAAATAAATAGAATGCATTCCGTTGTTAATAAAGATTTATCACATCTCAGTCATATACAATAAAGTGAAAGAGTACCGCCTCTTATTAACACAGAGAGATGATTTAAGCCAGCAAATGCAAGGTGGTCCTGAGTAAAGACACACTTGATGCTCTTGTGCACCACCGTTTTCTGTGCTCACAGATGATCAATTTTGGCTAAAACTCTCTGCTACAGATTATGGGACAACGCATGATTACTGCTCCATGTTGGGTGAGTGACTTGGCTTTAGACTTGTCTCTTGCTATGGCGGGGAGGGCTGGGTCTGATTTCTGGAAAATCCATGAATATTGATTTTCTTTCATCTGGCACAGTGCTCATGTGTTTGGTGCTGATGTAGAGCATGAATTTACTAGAGGAAATAAATAACCATGGATTTGCCAGATTCCCAGGAAATCCTATCCCCTTGCTGCACCACCCACCTGTTGTAACCGTTCAGGGTCAGACCAATCAGCTGCAGACCTACAGCCTCTGGTCATTACTCAAAACATGAATACACCCCTACCCAATCCATACACAGAAAATAACTGCTAAGCTAAACATTCACCACAAATAGTTTGCATAAGTTCTTTTAAGTATTAATTTTCATTAAAGTTTAAATGACAAGGTAGCAAGAAACTAAGTATTTACATTTGTAAATCATAGATTAGTATGGACACAATTTGGCAAAAGAAAACAACTTAGCAGGGTGCTGGTGGCTCATGCCTGTAATCCTAGCTACTCCAGAGGCTGAGATCTGAGGATTGTGGTTAAAGGCCAGCCAGGCAGGAAAATCCATGAGACTTATCTCCAATTAACTGCCAGAAAACTGGAAGTGGAGGTATGGCTCAAACTGGCAGAGATCTAGCCTTGAGCAAAAGAGTCAGGGATAGCACCCAGACCCCACGACTGACAAAAAAGGACAAAAAGAAAAAAATAGGAAGATATTATTTTTCCAATTTAGTGGATACAGAATTATCAGTAGTATATCCACTAAAAAGGCGTGTACATTCTGTGCTTTGCTTGCTAGGAAGGTTCTCTGCCACTTGAGCCACACCCCCAGCACTTTTTGCTTTGGCTTATTTTCTAGGTAGGGTGCCTGCCTCCTGTGTAGTGTGGGCGTGCGTGCTTTGGGGATATGGTCTTATCACACCCCCCCCCCCCCCGCCTCCCCCCTCGACTGGCTTCCAGCCACTCCAACCTTCGGTTCCCCCTCACATCTACTTCTTGAGTAGCTGGGATTATAGACTATATCCTGTATATTCATTTTAAAATGCACATTGTGAACTGTGATTTGCAATTTAAAGTTTGTAATTTAAAACTTAGACTGAACTCAAGTTAGCCAATTAGACAGTACAGTTGAAAAGAAAAGCATGTGGGTTGTTAATTACATGCTCTTGGGAAATATTACCTAACTTGCCTGAAGAGTGATTCCTAATGTGAACTTGGGAAGAACACTAACTATGCTGTGCTGGTTCCTAGCAAGTGGCCGCAGCAAACACTAGGCAGACAGCAGACTGAAGATGGATTTTTCAGAGGCTCCAGGTAAGAAGTCAGGGTGACTATTTCTAGCTCCAGTGTGCCTACCTTTTCTCGGGCCTCTGTGGGTTCGGGTTCGCCAGGGTGAGCTGAGCGACACGCAGGTACTGAGGCTGGGGCCCTGGGACCAGTGTACATCAGCTTTCAGGGAAAGAACTCCTAGAGAGCAACTGCTAAAGAGCCTTGGCAGCAAATAGAAGGGAAGTGTAGGGAGCTGGCTGGCTTCTGGGAAAGACGTGAACACTAGATTACCTGCTGAAGAACATCTGGGTTTTGCTGCATAAAGTGTAATAGTCTCTGACCAGCTTGCACAGCCTCTCGGCATCGAAGGGCCTTCTTGCCTTCTTTGGCAATGTGCTTGAAGAGGTAAGTGACGATGTAGTCTAAACTGGTGCAGCAGCTGGAGGAGACCACTGTATCTGTATGAATAGTAAATAAGGGTTCATTTGCATTGTTGAAGTGTTTGCTGCATTCCATTATAAAGTTTGTTTTAAAAACCCTGATTTTCAGTCATTAACATCAAACTCTAAGTTCCTTGGAAATAAATTCTTGCCTTGTTTTTCTAAACCTGGTGTGCACCTAGGCCCTAGCACAGAGACACATAAGAAAATGATATCCTGGTCTGCATTGGACGGAGGTCTCCATTTGGGTTTTGCACACGTCTGCTCAGTTCAAGCAAAGTTTATGAACTATCTACTTAGTGTAAAGTTCTCTACCTCAGGTGCCCTGGGTGTAATCTTCATCCTGATGTCAAAGAACTCAGTTTAATGCAGAAGTCACTGTGTCAAAATGAGCAACGTATGACGTGTATGGCTTTGAGGGCGAACTCATGTTGGTTTGGGGTCAAGGAGAGTATAGTGAAGGAGCCCTGGAGTTGGGCTTGGAAAGAATATTCCAGTTAGATATGAGGAAGGTCATTTTCAGGCAGAGATGAACAGGAGGCAGTACAGTGTAGATGGGAAACGGATTTTAGAGCCACGCATCCTTTTCAATTATTTGCTGTGCTATTACTCTGAAAAAGGCATTTCACTTCTCTTACCATTTGTAAAATACTTCGCAGACGGCAATGAGAAGAAAATAAGGTTATCAGTAGTAAAAGTGGCTGGTATTATTGACAGTTTACTATGTGTTATTACAGTGTTAAAAGTTTTACATATGGGAACACTAAGACTCAGATTAAGTGAAATGTCCAGTGACACATAACTAGAATACTGTGATGGCCATCATATGAAAATAAAGGAGTTGAGACTGTAGATCTGTATCCTTAATCTCTAAAATAAAACCAGGTATTAAGCAAAAAGTATAAGCAAACATCAAGTGTCTTCTTCAAACCCCTGGGCACTCAAGAGCTGGCTGCCCCAGGGAAGCGGACGGACTCAGCAGAACGCTTGGCTTGAGGAGGGAGAGAATGAATAGGGGTCATGAGGGAAGGCTGACCCAGTACACTGGGGTCTTCCTTGATGTTGACGTTCAGCTGGTATTACTGAAGGTTTTCTGAGTTTGTAATTGGTGTGATAGTACCCCTAGATTAACATCTCATTCACATCTAACTACTATTGTGTATGACATGCATTATTTTCATTTTTTAATATGTAAAAGCTAAGGTTAGGATATAGCTTATGTCTAGCATGCACAAGTCCTGGGTTTGATCTACAGCACTGAAAAGGGGAGAAGAAAATGAAAACTCCCTGATTACATGGTTTATTCAAACTCCGTAATTTCAGCTCATAGCATAGATGGTGCCCATGATTTTTGGCTAATGATGGCATGCAAAACACAAGATTTTTACTGGTAAGAAAAATGATTAAAAATGATAAATATAATAGCTCCAGAAGAGAAGTGTGTTACAGATTTCATAGTCTCAGACTGGTAAAAAGAATTTACCAAAGTGAGTGGAGAAGCAAAGGTTTATTAGCATGCTGCTCAGAGAAGTAAAGGGCATCTAAGCAATACAAGAATATCTCTGCTGCCATTGTGCAAGCGTATGTGGTTGGGGAAAGGCTTTTAGTGAGTTTCCTATGGTTCTGATTGGCTACTTCCTTTTCCTAGGTCATGCTGATTGGTGGTTGCTTCCTCAGCACATAGTTTGGATTTTGTGGGTATGGTTCTAACACGCTGCCTTCACTCCCTCACCCCTCCTGGCTCTTGGAAGTCTGCCATATCTCCCCAAGCAGGACTTTCTTCCACAGAGGAGATGAGACAGTAGGGTTGAGAAGTAACAGTAAGAGAATAGTTTCTTATCATTCTATTTATGCTCAGACACATATATGTCTAAAATACTGTGTAATATGTGAAATACTGTCTGAGTATAAAAATGGGTGGGTGAACTCACTTGAGAAATTTTTCTAGAGAGGGTCATGAGTTCTGTTGAGAAATAATAACACTTGGCATCGCTATCATATTAAAAGCTTAAAGCAGCACGTCATTTGAATGTGAGGTGTCAGGGAAAGTTAAACAAGAAGGAGGTGTAGGGGAGACCTGACACAGAGACAGGAGCACAAGGGCAGAAGATTAAGGGAAGTAACAGACAAGATACAAATCGCAGTTTTGGAAAAGAATAGGACTATAAAATTTTTAGGAAAGAAGATTTTGTTTTCTTCCTCATAAAGTGATGGAAATTTGATGAATCAACTGGTTGACTTCTTTGTCTTTTCCCACTAACTGGGATTGCTCTGTAGAAAGAGAGCATCGGTTACAGAATCTGGGAGGTAGCACAGGCGTGGGCTATGAGTCAGATGTAGATTTGTTGAGTTGGTTTGTTTTCTTTTTCTTTCACATCTCTACATTTGAAGTCCCAGTTATAAAAACAAACAGATTAAGTACCTTAACACCTTAACACCTACAACAGCAAGCAGAAATTGATGTGGTCATGTTCACAAGTGAGGAGCACTATGCTATCAATCATACAAAAGTTTATGGACTTTACATGGATTTGGTGACTGTGCATGGCATATGCGCTGCATTAAAAGGTTTCAATCTGCTCACTCGGCGGTGGAAAAGCAGGCAAACACTTTAGACACAATGGCTGGGGCACAACTGCTTGCAATAAAAGCAAGAGGAGCCTCCATTATGGCGGTTAGGGGCTTTGAAAAAGATACATAGTACTTCTAGGTAGATTTAAACATGTGCAATCATAAGGATCAAGGGCATTTGGTCAAAAACAATGAATAATGCTAAGGATGGGGTTGGAGGTATGGCGCTGCTGGTAGAGCACTAGCCAATGAGCAAGAGTGTCAGGTACTGAGTTGAAGTCCCTTCTCTGACCTTACACTGCAGGTCAAGCTATCCCATGCGACTCATACAGAGGGCGCTTCTGACAAAAGGGTATGTGGACATCAGAGCTTTAGATTCAGTAGTAGTTCTCGGCTTTTAATGTTTCTCCTCTGGTTCCAGAATAAGATTTCAGGGCCTCACACTCGCTTGCCTCATTCATTCAGCTGCTGTTCTACCACCTGAGCCATGTCTCCATCTCAGCATTTTGTTGGTTATTTTAGACACAAGAATCTTGTGGACTTTTCTGCTTAGGCTTGCTTTGGAGCTCAGACTCCTAGTCAGAGCTAAGATTACAGGTGTGAACCACGACATGTCTTAAAATCTTTTTTTTAAAAAAAGGGTAACATCCATCATGTAGACAAATTTGGCGTTTTTTTTGATATGTGGTTTTGAACTCTGGGCCTCGTACGTGTGAAGTTCACATTCTATCGCCAGGCTACACCTCCAATCCTGGAAATAATTTTTAAGTATATTAGGTACTGTTCTCTCTAGCAACTGGTCTCCACAGGAAGCGCATGCATCATTAATAGCCCCCTGCTTACGAAGAGGCATCATGGAAAGCTGTGCTGAGAAGTTAGCTGTGTGGGGAGAGTTGCTTAACTGAGAGTCACGAAGAGTGATAACCAGCCGAGCCCAAACGCGCTTCAGCTCAGAACCCCTGGCCACAGCAGAAGGATGAAGGTTTTGGAAAAATATAGTTTAAAAGGCAATTTCAGAGACAAAAGTGCCATTTGAGAGGCATAGTGCTGGAAACAGAGGGGCACAGGTTTAATCTATATTACTTAAGATGTTTGACTCCACTGAGGTTTGAAGGCATTGTGTAAAATATACTACATACTTCCTACTTTTTGTACACGACGTGAAACATTAATGAGATACACTATGTAAGACTGAAACATAGTGCCTGACACACAGGGAGGGTTTCTTTTTTTTGCTTCTTTCCTGGCAATTTCAATCTCTTTAAATACCAAGCTTGACAGACTATTCAAAGATCTCTTTGCTCTGAACAGATGCAATCACGCTGTTCAGGGGACACTGTGGAAAATGACCTGTGTCACTTGTAGGCAGGGGTGGGAGGAAAGCAAAGGAAGAGGTGATACTGTCCAAGAAAAGAAATCTACTCATTATCTGACTTATGAACTGGTAATCCTCTGTGTAACACCTTAATAAGTATAAAATTACAAGAGCAAAAAAGTTAAAAAAATCTCTTTTCTCTTTCACATTATTTAATGTCTGTAAATGCTAACATTATTTCTTCAATGCTTTGCTTTCACATTATGATTATACTGTATGTGCTATTCAGGAATGTGTTCAAACCAAGTGTGGCTGCTCACACTAGAAATTCTACTTGGAAAACTGAGATTGAGAGGATCATGGCTTGAGGCCAGATGAGCAAAAGGTTCATGAGACACCTACCTCAATGGGAAAAGACTTCATGAGACCCCACCTCAATGTGGAAAAAGATTAGCACAGTGGCATGGGCCTGTTCCAACAGCCACAGCAAGAGGCATAAATAAGAGATGGCAGTCTAGGCTTGCCCAGGCCAAAGACAAAATCCCATCATAGAAGTAACCACAGAAAGTCAGGTGTGGGGGCTCAAGGCTGTAACCCTAGCTATTTGGAAGGTGGAGGCTGAAGACCCTTGGTTGGGACCAACCAGTTCCTGAGACTCCATCCTGACCAATGGCTGGGTGGAGCGGCAGGTGTCTGATGTGGAGAAGGTGCAAATCGGGGAATCACAGTCATCCTACCCAGGAATAAAGCAAGACTCTATTTCAAAAATAACCAGAACAGGCTGGGAAGGTGGCTCAGTGGTAGAGCGCTTGCCTCTCATGCCTGAGGCCCTGGGTTCGATTCCTCAGCACCACATAAGCAAAAAGAAAAAGCCAGAAGTGGCGCTGTGGCTCAAGTGGTAGAGCGCTAGCCTTGAGCTGAAGAGCTGAGGGACAGCACCCAGGCCCAGAGTTCAGGCCCCATGACCGACAAAACAACAACAACAACAACAACAACAAATAACCAGAACAAAGAGGGCTGGCAGAGTGGCTCAAGTGGTAGAATGCCTGCTCAGAAAGCATGAAGCCCTAAGTTCAAATTCCAGTACTGTCAAAAAGTAGAGGAATAAGAATACATCCTGTTTACATATATTAATGATGAAATTTCATCAGGGAAGGACTGGGCAGTTACTAGTGGGTTCTACCTTTTGCCTGCCCTTACCATTCCTGACCAAGGAAGCACTCTCTCCCTGAGCCTCCCTGCCTGCTCCGCCCAAGCCCTCCACCCGTGATGCCAACCCTCCTCCTAGCAGGTCCCTGGAAATGGTCATCGCCCATTCCAACCACTTGCTCAGCATTTACCACAGTCTATCTCCTGATACGTGCTCGTCCTCCACTGACTGTGCAAGTCAAGCTTTCCTGTGACCAGGCCTTTTCTACCTTGTCTTTTTCAGTACATCGTACAGTATGTGCACAACTGGTGATTACTGAATAAAGGAGTTGTGAGTCCTAAGAGAAGCATCTCATAAGCCTTGTATCTGGTCTCTAAGTGAAAAAGGATGTGAGTGGATGGGCGATAAAAAAAATAGCCTAAAATTAAAAATGCCATCAGTTCCATGTTCAGACTTGAGGCACACAATCTACCACTCTGCTGAGGCACTTGACAGTGTAACCAAAACCTGCGTGCAGCTCCAACAAAACCGGTGTAATGCTACTGAATGCAGATGATACACTTTACCTGTCAGCCTCATCTCCAGCTTGCGATGCCAATGTGCAACCCAAGAGGCTGCAGATAAAAATCATGAGTGCAGGGAAGACGGTTTCTTCTAAGCATCTAGCTGTGGAAGCTGCAGCCTTTATCAGCAGCGTGGTGGGATGAAGAAGGGACAGACTCCTGAGTCAGGTAAACCACTTTACTTTCTGAGCCACAGCCTACTCATCTGTGTAATCCAAGTAATGCTACCCTTAATTCATTCTCTAAATCGTCAGTGAGCACGGATTTCACCCCTGGAGCTCTGCCCCGACCTCTAGGAGCATGCAGTCCCATGGGAAGTGGGAACAAGCAGTATTTTCCAAGTACCTCACGCACTCACATTTGGTGACAACGTGGATGAGAGGGAAATGAACACCCATGGCAAATTCAGGCTCTGAGTGTGTGTCCACTGTCAATACACCTAATGGGTGGCTGTTCTGTCAAGATTCTTTGAGAGTCTTGTTATAATGCAGATTCCAAGCCTGACCACGATCACAGTTTGAGAATAACATAGCTATCTACAACGAATTCAAAATCCACAGTGTTACCTGATCTGAGAAAAAACAATGTCAAGCTAAGCTGTAATAATGAAAGACAAGACTTCTGCTTCTGCCCATGAAGGATTAGCTGCGATGAGAATTTGCCCTCCTGCCATAAACAACTAGCAAACAGGACAAAATATATGAAACAACAGTTCTCAATTACTGCACAACAAGTAGTACAGGCCTTTAAATGAGGGAAGAGGGAAAGGAACGAGCAAACCCCACTACTGTGAGGCTGGCTGGCCAAGCAGTTTTCAGGCTGTGGGTCAGTGAGCTGGGGTGTGGAGGGTGCGGCAGCGGTATCTATCTCCTGGCATGTACATGTACAGAAGGAGACGCTCATGGATATCTGCACGGGAGTCCTTTCTAGTGTTTGTCCAAGTGTGAGAAAAAAGCTCCCGAAAGCTCAAAACCAGCACAGCTCACTGGTGCGTCCTAACCGGGCCGGCCCCTTCGCAGTGGGCTTAATGACTCCAAAAGAAAGACCATACTTTGATCCAAGCAAGGCAAACTGACCCAAAAACTGAAAGGACATCCAAAATCTCATTTTTATTTATTTCCTTTTTGCCAGTGCTCCAGCACTGCTCCTGAGCTTCTTTTGCCCAAGGATAGTGCTCTATTACTTGAGCCACAACACTACTTTTGCTTCTTTCTGAGCACTTTACTGGAGATAAAATTCTCATGGACTTTCCTGCCCAGGCTGGTTTTGAACTGCGATGCTCAGATCTCAGCATCTTGAGTAGCTAGGGATTACAGGTGTGAGCCACTGGTGCCTGGCTATCAAAATTCAAAATCTAACAAGAGACAAAATAGAATTGCTAATGTCTGGCATTTATTAAAAAATCACAAGGGCATAAAATGTGAAAAAAATATGACCAATAAGAGAAAAACAAGTGAGCAGAAGCAGATTCTGAAATGACTTTAAAAGTTAAAAGTTTTATAAATAGGATTAAAGTTAAGGGAAAACATGAACTTGATGAGGAGACAAGAGACAAAGAAAGGTATGAAAAAGACTATGTTGTGCATGCCTGGAGCCTCATCTCTTTGGAGAGGCTGGGGAGTTTGTGGCCAGCCCAGGTTACATTTCTTATACAACCGGCACACATTCCTTCTCACAAAAGGGATTTTTAGAGAATAAAAATACAATGTCTGAAGTTTAAAAAATATTTAGGATTAATAAGTTAGATTAAAATATCTAGAAAAGAGATCACTGAATTGGGGTTACAGCCATCAAAACTACTCAAAATGAAACACAGACAAGAAACTCTAAACCATTATAGGAAAGGATAAGAAAATACTAGGAACTTACTGGCACAGGCAGTAACTTTCTAACTAGAACTCCAGTAGCTCAGCAATTCCTACAGAATGGGAGAAGTATCTTCGCCAGCTATACACTGACAAGGGATTGATAACCAGAATATACAGAGAGCTCAAGAAACTAAACTCTCAATGAATCAATAATCCAATTAATAAATAAGCAAATACATTGAACAGATACTTCTCAAAAGAATTTGATTATTGTGTATTCATGAAGAGAAACATCACAGTAAAACCTCTTTTTACAGTTAAAATACTAATACATTCAAGAGAAAAGGAAAATCTCTTCAGAAGATAAAAACCAAAAGTTAAGAAAGACTGCCAGATACATGTACAGTGAAGGATCTCCCACCGTGCGGGACTGTCGGGGGGGGGGGGGGTGGGGGGAGGGGCGGAGGGGGCTTTGGTTGGAGGAAGCAGGCATCTCTGTCTCCAGCCCCGTTCTCTTCTTCTCTCCATTCCTGACCATCACCAGCTGAGCAGAGCCAAGGAATTTCACTCTTACGTATTTACCCAAGAGGAAAAAGTGGTCATATAAAGACGTGTCCAAGACTTGTTCATCATGGCTATATTCAAAGTATCAAATAATAGAGACAATCCTATTGTCTGTGGCTGGCATGTGCACATCCACACAATGGAGTCATACACAGCAACAGGAAGAACAAGTGGACAGGTAAAACAGCACAGAGAGATCTCAAGGGCATTATGATCAATGAAAGAAGCCGGACACAAATGATTTCCTGGACTCTGTATGAGTCTCCACACAGGATATTCTTGGACAAGAAAGTAGACACTGGTTTCTTGGCACTGGAAGCAGGGATAAGGACTGCTCTGTAGGGACACATGGACGTGTAGCATGGTGATAGCAGCATTCTGTACACTGGTTGTAGTAGCTCTTGAGTGTGTCCACATTTGTCAAGACGCCTTGAAAATGGTGTCTCAAAACTACAGAATTTTATTATATTTAAGTTATGCCTCTTAATAAAGCTTATTACAAACAAACTGTAGGGCTGGGAACGTGGCTCAGTGGTAGAGTGCTTTCCTAGCATGCATAAAGTCCTGGGGGCTGGGAAGGTGGCTCAGTGGTAGAGTGCTTGCCTTGCATAAAGTCCTGGGCTCGAGTCCTCAGTCCCACATAAATAGAAAAAGCCAGAAGTGGTGCTGTGGCTCAAGTGGTAGAGTGCTAGCCTTGAGCACAAAGAGGCTCAGGGACAGCGCCCAGGCCCTGAGTTCAAGCCCCAGGACTGGCAAAAAAAAAAAAAAAACACAAAAAAACCCAAGAGAACTACAACAACAACAAAAAACTGTATATCAGAGTATGAAAACATGCATTTGCTACTTGAAATTAGTATTAATAAAATAATCAGTTTGACTTCATAGTATCTCTTTCTCCTTTGCTGGATTGAGTTCTTAATAAATACACAGGAAGAGACCACAACCAAGTTTTTCCTGTGAAGACAATGTGCATACCCCATCACCCTTACCAAGAGTCGTGAGTCCCTCGGAGATAGATGTGAGGACGTACAGGAGCACGGGAGCCTCCAAGTTGGTGATGAAGCCCATGTGGTCTTGGGTAAGACACTCCAGGAGCGGATAGTAAGACTGGCTCAGCTTCCGATATTGCTACAACAGGAAGAAGGCCAATCATATGATTGGAAATTGTATACTTACACACAAAGTCAACAAATCAATAAGACAATGACTAATTCCAATCCAGAGTTTAAAGAGATCTTGATAGGAATCTCTTGATCTCTAGAAACCTGCATTTGATAGGTTATTCCAACTTACCCTGGATGGCTAACACTTAAATGCTAGTAAAATCCTTAAGGTATGACATTTAGAAGACTAAATTATTTTTCTGAACTGGAGTATTGTAACACAGAATAGTGCTTAATAAATAGCAAGCAGGCAATCTTCCTTTTTTGGGTAACAAATAAATTTGCTGTTGTAATAGGATTTGGCATAATGGTCTGCTTATTATTATTATTATACAATGCGAATCCAGCTAACCAAATCATTACCTTGTAAATGGCTTAGTACTTGCCATATTCTACAGGCAAAAGATGATGAGAAAGACAACAAGCAAATCTCAAATGCATCTCAAACTCATATACAAAGACACTTTATTATAAAACATATAAGGCGGGCTGGGAAGGTGGCTCAGTGGTAGAGTGCTTGCCTTGCATGCATGAGGCCCTGGGTTGGATTCCTCGGCACCACATAAACAGAAAAAGCCAGAAGTGGTGCTGTGGCTCAAGTGGTAGAGCACTTGCCTTGAGCTGAAGAGCTAAGGGACAGCACCCAGGCCCAGAGTTCAGGTCCAGGACTGGCAAAAAAAAAAAAAAAAAAAAAAAAAAATATATATATATATATATATATATATATATATATGTATATATATGGCAAAGCAATATTCTTAAACTGATGCTAATACTATTTCCATAAGAATCATCTGGAGTGCCTGTCAAAAAATACCCTTTCCACTGACTGTGGTGACAATGTAATCGTCACTCTAGCTATGTGGGAGGGTGTAGCAGGAGGATCACTGACAGAGGCCAACCTCAGACAAAACTGTGAGACCCTACTTGGAAATAAAAAACCCCAACAAGCAAAAACGTCTGGGGGCACAGCTTAAAAAGCATGTAGCTCAGGGCTCAGAATCACAGTGCCACTGGGAAAAATCCTTTACTCTTGACATACTAAATAAAAAGCTCTTAGAATGAGCATTGTTAACATGGATGTTTAGTAGGTAGTTTTGGTACCTTCAAGTTTGAGAATTACTGAGTTGGAGATTTGCTTGACTATTGAAAAAAAAGATTGGAGAGGATCACTGCCATACCTCAAGTGGTAAACCAAAAAAAACAGATTAAGAGAAAAACTCCTGGAATAATAACGTTTTCTTGGTGAGCTTCAAATGTATGAAGTTGAAGACGACACATTCTGATCTGACTTAGGTTTCGACTTTGTAACTTGCGTGACGCAGCCATAGCTCTTGAAGAGCATTCCCTTCCACTTTCAGGAGACGTAATGACTGGCTGGAGATGTGGTTCACTGTGACTAGCTCTGGAGAAGAGGATGAGCTAGGCTGGTAGAAGGGCATGGGCGCTTCTCACAGGGTCATCAGCAAAAGACCTACAGACTGTACTTGTGAGAACGTGTGAGCTAATCTGAAGTTGAGTTTGCCTGTGATCTCAATCAGTTATGTGGACATATTGAGAACACACTGATTGCTGTGCAATTTGGTAGAAGTATTTTTTAAAAAGTCTGGTAAACCGGCCACTAAAGAAACTGAGACATTTTCTTTCTTTTCTTTTCTTTTTTTTTTTTTTTTGGGTCCGGTCATGGAGCCTGAACTCTGGGCCTGGACGCTGTCCCTCAGCTCTTCAGCTCAAGGCTAGCATTCTACCACTTGAGCCACAGCTCCACTTCCGGCTTTTCTCTTTTTGCTTATGTGGTGCTGAGGAATGGAACCCACGGCCTCAGGCATGCAAGGCAAGCGCTCTACCACTGAGCCACTTTCCAAACTTAGACATTTTCATTTCCAACAAGCACTCAGTTTTCAAATAGACAACAGAATCTGAAGACCACTGACTCAAATCATAGAATCTAGACGGCAGAAAAGAAAAGGGGCCTAGAGATCACAGTCATTTTAAAGGTGAGGCTAGAGAAATAGGTGATTAATGGCAGATGAACGACGGCCGTCTATGCACCGGGTCACTCAGCGTCTAGTTGACACGCTGACCACCATGCCAGGAAGGGAAAATCCTGCAGCAACCCTGTCTGCCCTGGCTCCAGGAAACACAGGCCTTTTCTGAATTAGGAGAACTGTCAGTGATTAGATGAAATTACAGATTGTATTTCCTCTGTACGTAGAGCCTGGAGCACTCTGGATGGCCAGCCTGCCAGGGGTGGTGTCTGCTCCCCCTAATCTCCACACTTGACATATAAACACGGCCACTAGAATTGTACAAATTCACTAAGTCAGAGCAGAACACAGTCTTAAACGTGAGATGTTCTGGAGTTACATGAACCCCCCAGGCTTCATTATAACGACGCCAGGCCTGTGGTGGTGTTACTTCACGTTCACACAAAGACTCCCGTGGCACATGACTGCTCACCAGTAAGTCACTGTGGGACACCGACAGCAGCATCTTGACAAAGGCCTGAAGTACGTTGTCAAAATGGTTGTCCCCATACAGCTTGAAGACGCCAAAGCTGACATAATTTCCACACAAGGCAGATTTGAGAGCTGCGTAGCAGATGGAGATGCCCTTGAGTTTCATTGGATAAATCTGATCTTTTGAGAGGCTCCCCAGGGACAGGATCCGGTTACCTGTTTTAGGGTAAAAGCAGAAAGACAAAGTGACAGAAGTCAATGTAATTTAAAGCAGTTATGAGGCATATTAGTTGATATTTTCACTTTACTGATAATGTTGCCTTTCCCAACATTGTTCCAAAAACTGAACCAATCCACTGCAATGAGAAACATAAATATACAAGGCTGTTTGCTTGGGAAACACAAAGGGTCCAAGGAAAATTAGTCCAGAGCACTGGGAAAACTTTCTACCTACAAAAAATCTGGATGATTATATTAATAAATAGACATAAAAATTAAGTTATCATTTAAAATTGGTTTATGAACTTTAATGTAGATTTTATCCCTTCAATAAAGAGTTCCAAAGATGGGTGAAATAACCAACTAAGCCAGAGAAAATGGTTACCTGATTATTATAAATTCTGGGTAAAATTTCAACCTTTATATATGATCTTGATCTTGAGTTACTCATTTTCTGTGCTTGGTCCTGGGGCTTAATCTCAGAAGGGTCTCTGAGCTTCTTTGGCTCAAGGTTAGCATTCTACCACTTGAGCTACAGCTCCACTTCCAGCTTTTTTTGGGTTTAACTAGAGATAAGAGTCTCACGCACTTTCCTGGTCAGGCTGACTTCACACCAGTCTGGTACTCAAGAGTAGCTAGGATGACAGGTATGAGCCACCAGCACCCAGCTGAATTACTTCTCGTTTAGAAGCCTCACAGAGAAGTTCTTGGCATAGTGCAAAGTAAGTATTACTTTTTCTCCCTTAATCTTTCTTCAAGAAACCTCAAGAGAGGATTAGTTTAAAAACAGTATCTAAATTCTGTGTTCATAATCAAAAGACAAATGTTTGTACGTTCACCTAAACTCTTTCTGGATTAGTCAGCATTTACAAGAAACAAAAACGGTGCTAGAAGGCATGTTATTAGGCAGAGAATGCTTACAAATAGTCGTCCTGTTTCTCAGCTCTGCTTTTCCTCTGCAAGTGAGCACTCTTCTGGAATTGAACCTAAATTCATTTTGTGAAACCGACAGGTGAAATGTGTGTCAACTGGCTAAGACTCATTTCCTTATATGACTGTGGGCAGAATTGGCCAAAGGGGAAATCTGTGAGATTTGGAAGGCAGGAGTAAAATAGCTACCATGGCTTCCTTGAGAGCTGTGAAGAGAGGTGGTGAGAAAGCAGATACAGATATACTGCTAGGTTCAAGCCGCTTCTTGTTCTTCTCTGCGAGGTGTCTACCAGCCAGTGTGGCCACGAACCCACGGCTGTCATCAAGTGACTGGCAAAGGCCCAGCCTGCCACTGACTGCTGTGCTATGATCCCAGTCCCCTTATGTTGATGATCTCACTCCTGCAGACACATTCACCTAGATTCTACATTTCCCTTCAGTCCCCCAAAGTACCCACCTACAGCATTAATTCAGAAGGGCTGAACAGATTTTTTCCCCCTCTCAAGTCTACCTCTCCCTTCTAGATCTATATCCTCATCTTTACAAGGTCTAATTCCTGAAAGAAGCTTTCTATCACAGAAATGTCACAATGCCTTGAATGCCACCATGTATAAGCCCTGTCTGGGAGTGTGTCACAGCAGTCACAGGACCCGTGTTAGAACAGGGCTGGCCAGCGCAGGGCGGGCTCCTCTCCCTGTCCCTGTCTACGCTGTCCTTTGTACAGCTCTACAAGTTCACGTGCTTTATGATTTCTACATCTGAACAAAAGTGTTCTCTTGGAAGGGTGAAGTGTGCCTTGGAATTTACTCAGCACCAAAGGCTGTACCCTTTTCATGATCTCACCCTAAATTACCTTGGAGATACAGTAGTTCCAAAAAGATTCACTCTAATATGACAGCATATTTAACAGTTACTTTACGTGAGGTGCAGGGGAAAACGAAGCAAAGTTATTTGTTTTGAGAGAGTTCATTTTTGTTGAAGAAACAGATTTGTGACTAAATAACTCCATGCAATGTGACAAATGTTATCAGAGAGGTGAGAGGATGGCATAGGGGTAGAAGAAAGGAGTGACGTGTATTCTGGTGAATAAAGTGTTACGGCACAGAGGTTTAAGGAAGTAGGGTACTGCAGAAAATGATAGTTCCCAGGCACTGCGATTCTGCATCTGCTTGCAAATAGTTTAAACCGAAGTAGCTTTTTTCCCTCCTCCCTCTCCTCAAAAGAAAAACACTGTATACATGCTAAGGAAGAGCTGGGCGAGATGGGACGCATTTGCCTACCCTTAGTTTGGAGAGGGGCTGTTTTATCCATGTCCTTTTTTGGGGAGGGGACCAAGAGCTGTGATGGGAAAATATGACCATAATGGACTGGATAATCTATCATCAAGAAGGCTATTTACGATCACAACTTTTTTTTTTTTTGGGTGGTTCACTGGAGATGAGAGTTTCACGAGGACTTTCCTGCCCTTAGACCTCAGCCTCCTGAGTAGCTAGGGTTACAGGCGTGAGCCACTAGTGCCCAGCTAAGATCCCAACTTCTACTGCCATGTTAAATACTGCACATATTTTCTATTTCCCAGACTGTACCAGACATTATTAATTAAAACAATCAAACAATTAACTATTAATTAAAACAATAAGTTGTATACTATTATGACCTTATGATAGAATGCTTCATATGTTTGAAATAGGAAACTCTACCATATTGTACTCTAGGTGTCTCCATGGAGGCCTTTAAGGACCAAAAACAAAACGCTTGGCCAAGCCTCACTTTTCATTCTAATTCATCTCTATTAAGTATGTCTTATTCAATCTTATTCAATAGTACTTTCTGAAACTGGAGACCTTGCCTTCCTACAGCTAAAAATCTAGCAGTTAAGACTCATATTAATATGAAGAGAAGTGGCAGAATTTCCATGTTCTTGTCTTCACAGCTACTCGGGAGACAGCAATTAAGAGGTTGCAGTTTGAGGCCAGCTAGGCCTAAGAGTTTGGAGAGTTCATCACAATAATGGCTGGGCGTGGTGGCACATACCTGTCATTCCAGTAAAAGGGAAACCTTCTTAAAGAGCACAGAAATTACTGACGTGTACCCTAAGAGGCATTGTGAGAGTGGGGTCTCGTGATCACACATTTTATGGTAAAATTTCTGTAAGAAGACAGATGGGACCACACTGGTATTGAAGTAAGAAACATTTTCTCAACAGGTGATAACTTTTACAAACACGTTATCCAGACGTAAAAAACTGAAATTATGTAATTTGCAGGAAAATGATTGCATTAGTAGCCATCATTTTAAGCAAAACAAGCCAGTTTTTCAAGGATAAAAACTGTATGTTTTCCCTCATATGCAGAATGCAGGTTAGGAATAAAGACATGAACGTTGAAGTATATTTTAGGTGCCTGCAGGGAGGGAAAAAAGAGTGATAAGAGGTAAATATGATCATATACGAAAATGGCAAAACAAAACTCATCATGACAATTGATAAAACAGTAAAAACCACATTACCAAACTAAAGTACTATGGCAGTGGCATAAAAACACACACACAGATTGGTGGTACAAAAATACATCCCAGCACATATTATAGTCAGCTAATTTCTGACCAGGACACCACTAAGACACAGTGAGGAAAGGAAATCTCTTCAATAAATGGTGCTGGGAAAGCTAGCTTTCCACATTTGAAATAAATAGTGAATAAGTAAACTGGACTCTTATACCATATGTACAAAAAGGGCAATTGATATGTAAAAGCAAAAACAAAACCCTGAATACCAGACAAGAAGTTCTAACTGCTAGAATACTACCCCAGAGGAAAAACCGACTCTGGAAGTGTTTTCTTAGATTCCACACTAAGAGCTTAGGCTACCAACACAGAAATAAATGGGAATACATTAAAATAAAAAGCTTCTGCACAGCAAGAGAAATAAAGAAAAATACAAACGTATAGACTGCGAAAAATATCTGCAAACTAAAAATCTGATAAGGAGTTAATATCCAAAACTTATAAAGAACTCATAACTCAATAGTGGAAAAAAAAAAAAAAACCTGATTAGAAAAGTAAGCAAAAGCCGTTACTACATTCCTTTAAAGAATATATCAAACAGCCAACAGGGATAGGAGAAGTGCTCAATATCATTACTCATCAGAGAAATTCAATTCAAATTCATTATTGTTTATCCACACCCTTTGGGATGGCTGTTACCAAAAAGTTGAGACAAGGGGTTCCCGTGGCTCAGGCTGGTAATTCTAGTCACTCAGGAGGCTCTCAGCCTGAAACCTGCACCTCCATGTAACTAGCAAAGAGCTGGACTGGAGGTGTAGCTGGCGCAAGTGGTAGAGTGCCAGCTGTGCAAGTAAACCAAAGGAGAGCAGGAAGCATGAAATTCCAGCCCCAGAACCTACAACAGCAGTAACAAGATAAAACACGCTGGCAGTGGTGGACAGAAAAGGGACTCCTGTACACACTGCTGACGGCAAAGCCATGGTGAAAACGAGCTGGAGGTTTCAAACAAAATTAACAATAGTTCTACTATGATCCAGTACTATGATCCAGTTCTGTTTATACCCAAAGGAAATGCCATTTCTAACCGTTTGTGTTTGTAGAAGCTACTCTCTGTGTTCAGTGTCCCCTCCCCCTTCTATTTGTGGGGCTGGATTTTAGACCTTGGTTTGCAGGCCTTAGATGCTTGGGGAAGAATGTTTTTCCTGTGTCTTTTTTATCTTACTAGTTCTTGTAACTCTTAATGATCAATAAATGTGAGCTTCGCGGAAGCTGGACTCCACGGGCACGTCTGGCCCGTGTGCGAACGTTAGTGAGAGGGAGCTCTGGGCCGGATGCTGCGGGCTCAGCCGGAACGATTCTCTCTGGAAGTCACCTCGCTTGGTTCTGGGATGCTAGGTGCCGATCACGCTACTGCCTCCACTAGACTTCCCTGGTTTTCCTCTTTGCAACTTTGTTAGGTCTCCAGCCACTTTTCTGGTAAGATTGAAGAACACACATCCTTGGCTCTTAGGTGGTCTGTTTTCAGAAAGTCTCATTTATTGGAGAGACTTGCTTAAGTCTTTTTTTTTTTGCTGGTCCTGGGGCTTGAACTCAGGGCTGGGGCTGTCCCTGAGCTCCTTTTGCTCTACCCCTTGAGCCACAGGGCCACTTCTCGCTTTTTCTGTGTATGTGGTGCTGAGGAATCAAACCCAGGGCTCCATGCATACGAGGCAAGCGCTCTACCACGGAGCCACCTTCCCAGCCCCTGGCTTAAGTCTTTAGTTACTTCAAGCCCAGCGCTGTCCCCCCCCTGCCCTTTTCTAATCATTTTACTGTAAATGTAAGTTCAGGAGACCCCACTTTCACAGTGCCTCTAATGGAACCTGTCCAATAATTTTCATGCTCTTTAAGAAAATTTCTTCTCAGCCACTGATAACTTTTACAAACACATCTAGTGCAACAGGTATCAAGCTGTCATGGTGTCAGCAGGATCCCCTCCTTCTCTCTCTTCTTTAGAGCCTCTATGCTCTTTCACAGACCTCTAAATCTCTGCAAAATCTGTTGTCTGTTATCTGACTCACCAAGAGTAGCAATGGCTTGTACAGAACTTTACAAGCTCAATTTCCTCATGTTGCATTGTGCCTTCAATGCACAACAGAGAACACACTGCTTAGAAGATGTACATTCTTTTTCTTTAAGTTTTAAAATTGTTATTATAAAGGTGATGAACAGAGGGGTTACAGTTACATAAATGAGGTAAAGAGTACATTTCTTTTCAGGAAATGTTACTCATGCTCAGTTTTTCTCTCGCATCTCCACCCACAAGTTGTGTAGTTCATTTTCAACATAGTGTCTAGTGAGCACCATTGCTCCGTTTGTTCACCCTTTGTCCCTCCTTACCTTCCCAAAGACAGATACATGTGCAAACAGCACAAAAAGAAAGCCAAAGCAACAAAGAAGAAAAAAAAACCCCTCTTGTTTCCATTTTCTGGAGTTTATTTAGACAAATATTATTTTATATGATCAGAGGTACACAGGCACTGTGTCTTAAGAACATGCTCCTTTGGTCTCACTGTGTGTGAATGCCTAGAGACCTGTATAGTTTATCATGTCCTGGGGTACTATAGATATAGCTTTCACATGAGAGAAAACGCGCGCTGCTTCTATCACCAAGGCTGGCTCACCTCACTTAACATAATTTGTTCTAGGTCTATCCATTTCCCTGCAAGTGGCATACTATTATTCTTTCTAATGGCTATGGAAAATTCCATTGTGTGTAGGTAGAATAGTTTTTGGATCCACTCATCTATGGGGCCCCTGGGCTGGTTTCCATGGCTTGGCGACTGTGAGCGTGGATGTGCCAGTGTCTTTACACCTGGCGAGGACGTACATTCTGAAGTCCAGCGAACGTTCACAGTTTAAAGTTTAGACTTTTACACACTGAGCCCTTTAAAACAGGTAACTGGGGGAGGAATAAAAGCAGTTAGTTCCACTTTGACCAGCCTTAGGAAAATGATCACCATTTTCCCTTCTGTGTACTCCTCAACCAACAGATGTCACTAAAGACACCAGTACCCAGAGGCAAAGGGGAGAAAAGATTAGACAAATGGAAAGTGAGCTTAAGAAACATTCAGTTCTTAAAACTGAGAAGTAGGTTTCCAAAGTAATAACATTTATTACACCGCATGCAACATTTTAACCAAAAATTTAAGAAAGAAATTTCTTTTATTAAGTTGCTCAGGCTGAACGGATCATAGCACTAAGTTTTGAAATACATGTTCCTGAAGCAATTTAAAACTCATTAGAAATAATAGGCTTGGGCTAGTAGAAAATGTGGTAAAATTTAATCCTCATCCAAATGTTACCTGGGCTGTACAAACAGGAAATTGTTTTGTGCTACTGTGGCTAACCTCATTGCTGACCCTGAGCTGTAACAGCAAGAGCAGCTGAGAGCTGAAGCAAAATTAAAAACTTACATCAAAGTACATCATGACAGAATGTAGATAAATAAAACAGCATATCAAAAGTATTTTTTCTGCCAGTCTCATAGAGCAGCAAGGTAGAGGTATTCCACAAAATGTACAATAAATCAGGAGTATTAGACAATGATTCTGCCTGCTCTGCATCACCAAGTCACTTCCCAGGGGGGGGAGAGCCGAGAGGAAACCCCGTGGGCACGGGACAGAAGGCATCACAGAATGTTCTGGCTTCTTTCCTCCATAGGTTTCCCCTTTCTTCACCTTGGCTCACCAAAGAAATAAATAATGTTGGCTTTGCTGTATTTCTCAGTTCTTTCCCTCATCTTCCGGCGTCTGCTGGCCCTCCAGTGAGTCTGTAAGACTCTTCAGAGGTAAAACATAGGGACTACACATTATAGAAGGCAAAGGTAGACAAATTAGCCTGATTAATGGAAGTCAGGATAGGCATCAGTGGAGGAAAGACAGAAAGTGTTCTATTACTCATAAAGTGCATGTGTCAAAGTCACTAGTGGCACAGTTGAACTTCTGATTTCCCTTAAGTTTCAGGACAAAAGTCACCAATCTTTACAGAATACCGCTTCTTCCTAAACATCCGAGGTACATCTTCCAGTGGCAACTCCCAAGAGGCAGAAAGGAGTATGGACGGACTGACATGGAATGAAATTCCAGTTGGAGGAACTGCCAGCTATGCAGTGTCTGGGGTGCTTGGGAAGCTCCCGAGCTCTCCCACACACCACCTTGTGGAATCCTCACGACCAGGTCGGAGACATGCATTATTTGCCATGCTTATCAAGCTACCCGCGTAGAAGCAGGAATAACACCTACCTTGGGTCTCCTTGCAATGTATGAGAAATGATCTAACATTAAAGGAGGGATATAATAGCTAATTAAAAATGGAAGCTATAAAAATATGTTTAAAATGAAAAGCTTACTTCTGATGTCAATAAGATAGCTACCTGGCTATCCTATTACATATCTCCCATATTCAAACAGATAAAAGGTCCAAAAGAACAACATAACATCTTTCTTCAAAGTTATATTGAAAATACAAGTATGGAAAAGGACACTCACCATAAGTGCAAATCATTTTACTTGCTTCTCTGAAGAGAAGAATTCCATTAGGAGATGATACATCAAAATTCAAACGCTGGGATCTAAGAAATATAGTAAAAAGTTAGACTATACACACAAAGAAATTAAATATAGGTTTAAAATGTCTAGCACTTTCATTTATCAATAGAATTAATTAATTATTTAATTTGCTGGTTTTGGTCTGGGGCTTGAACTCTGGGCCTGGGCACTGAGCTGCTTTTGCTCAAGGCTAGCACTCTACTATTTGAGCTAAACTGGGATCCCCAGATCTCAGCCTCCAGCGTAACTAGGATTACAAGCATGAGCCACTGGCATCCAGCTTGAATTAGCCTTTGAAGTACCACTCCTCCATTCAACAACTGTTGATAAAATAGGTACACTACTTTTCTTATAAAGATAGTAGGACAGGGCTGGGAAGGTGGCTCAGTGGTAGAGCGCTTGCCTTGCATGCCTGAGGCCCTGGGTTCGATTCCTCAGCACCACATAAGCAAAAAGAAAAAAAGCCGGAAGTGACGCTGTGGCTCAAGTGGTAGAGCGCTAGCCTTGAGCTGAAGAGCTGAGGGACAGCGCCCAGGCCCAGAGTTCAGGCCCCACAACAAAAAAAAGAAAAAAGAAAAAAGAAAAAAAGGATTGACAAACCATCCTACCCTGCCAGCCACTGTACTGTCCTTTCAAGATATAATGGCACTTTGAAAAAAAAATTAGCAAAAAAACCCCAATAACATATCAACTATCTCTCTCTATATATAGATATATCTATGTATCTATAGATATTTCTTTTGTTTTTTGGGTCAGGTCGTGGGGCCTGAACTCTGGGCCTGGGCGCTGTCCCTCAGCTCTTCAGCGCAAGGCTAGCACGCTAGCACTTGAGCCACAGTGCCACTTCCGGCTTTTTCTTTTTGCTTATGTGGTACTGAGGAATCGAACCCAGGGCCTCATGCATGCAAGGCGAGCACTCTACCACTGAGCCACCTTCCCAGCCCCTCTATAGATATTTCAACAAGCAGACATTGTTGAAGCTGTTTTGCCAGGACAGCGTGAACTGTTCTTTTCAAAACACTTTAGTATTAACAGTAATGACAATATCTCAAAGGTATTATTATGAACACTTGATAACTGTATTATTGATTACAACTATGACATAGTTTACACAGTTGTGCCAACAGGAATGTAACTGTTTAAAGAGAGGAAATGGATGGAGAAATCACATTACACTTGAGGAAGGATGTTTTTTAAGGTAACAGTTTCCTGGGACATTTGTTCCAGATATGAATTTTCTGCCTACAGAGTAGAGAGAATGCTTCACAGTATACAAGACAATAGTTCTTCCCTTTAGACTTAGAAGTTGTTTCAATTGTCTAATTAAATATGGATATTCAGTGAAAACACTAACATCTTTAACATGAAGTGCAAAGTCAATCCTACTCAAGTATTTAAGCCACCTTTAAGAGTTTATTTTATTTTTTTGTTGGTCGTGGGGCCTGAACTCTGGGCCTGGGCACTGTCCCTCAGCTCTTCAGCTCAAGGCCAGCGCTCTACCACTTGAGCCACAGTGCCACTTCCAAGAGTTTTAAAAAAAACCAAGAGCTTGGGGCTGGGAAGGTGGCTCAGTGGTAGAGCGCTTGCCTTGCATGCCTGAGGCCCTGGGTTTGATTCCTCAGCACCACATAAGCAAAAAGAAAAAAGCCAGAAGTGGCGCTGTGGCTCAAGTGGTAGAGCGCTAGCCTCGAGCTGAAGAACTGAGGGACAGCGCCCAGGCCCAGAGTTCAGGCCCCACGACTGGACCACCCCACCCCCCCAAAAAAAACCCCAAATAAACAAAACCAAGAGCTGACATTTCACTGTCAGGTCTTTTCTCTCCTCTTGTTTAAGAGTAAAAATATAAATGATGGAGGTGACTAGCAAGTTATAACTTCAACTCATACAACCTGCGGGTCTTTCCCTTCTAACGTAACAGTTTACAGAGGCATTAACGGATAAGATAGCTCCGTGACAGGCAAGTTGGTGCTGAGTCCTATCAGCAAAGCCTATTTTAAAGAGGCAAACACAACTAGCGTGATGCAGCTTCTCTCTTGTAGCTGCACCTTTGTTAATATTAACATGCAGAGTATTTGAGTCTCTGCTGGTTGATACAAATGATAAAGCCAAGTAGGCAATTTCTGAGAAGTCTTATGGCTATTTCGATGAACCCTGAATGCATCTTGGCATGGAGGAGGAAGAACACCACCGGGTAAGAGCCAGGGCAATGTCCAGAGCTCAGAGAACACAAATGTGTCCTTGGTTTGCTCTTGAACTCAATCTGCTTTTCAGAAGATCAAGCAGCAAAACTTGGACATTCACTAAACATTTGTGGCTAGGCAAATGTGCCCTTCCCTTCTGTGGCTGAGTGTTTCTTTCAGTTATACAGCAATGTGGCTAGGCAAATGTGCCCTTCCCTTCTGTGGCTGAGTGTTTCTTTCAGTTATACAGCAATGTGGCTAGGCAAATGTGCCCTTCCCTTCTGTGGCTGAGTGTTTGTGCTTCTTGGAGTTACCGAGTTAACCTGATGAGTGTCATAACTGGTAGGAAGCTAGGAAGGCCTACCGCAACAAATCAGGACTCTAGTCCTATTTTTTTGCCGGATTGATTTCTGGTGCTGGTGCTAGGGCTTAGTATCACACTTTCTTTTTTCCTTAGGCACTACACTGGGCTGGCTTCAAACATCCATCCTTTAGAACTCAGCTGCCTGAGTAGTTACGGTTACAAGTGTGAGCCACTTCTGCCTGACACTTTGGTTATTTATTTATTTATTTTTGTCAGTTGTGGGGCTTGAACTGAGGGCCTGGGAGCTGTCCCTGAGCCTCTGTGCTCAAGGCTAGCGCTCTACCACTTGAACCACAACGTCACTTCTGGTTTTTGAGTGGTTAATTGGAGATAAGAGTCTTACGAAGAGTAATCCTAACTACTCAGGACCCTGAGACCTGAAGGTTTGTGGTTCAAAGCCAGCTGGAACAGGAAAGTCTGTGAGATTCTTATCACCAATTAAACACAAAAAGCTGGAAGTGGAGCTATGGCTCAAGTGGTAGAGCTCTAGCCTTGAGCACAGAAGCTCAAGGACAGCACCCTGGTGCAGAGTTCAAGCCCCAGGACTGGCAAAAATAACAACAATAAAACACCCACCAGGCAGCAGTATGACTGCTGGAGATTTGTTCCTGACAACTCCCTCCACCCTGCAACCATACTGCTTACCTGTTCTGCATCAGTTCTGCCATAAGTTTCAAGATGGGTGTTGTACATGCTGGTTCTCCATACCACTGTTCAACAGCCCTCTGGAGAACTGGAAGATATGTGGGGTATCTTTAATAAACCCTGTTAAAGAACTTAACAGCTGGGCTGGGAAGGTGGCTCGGTGGTAGAGCGCTTGCCATGCATGCATGAGACCCTGGGTTCCATTCCTCAGCACCACATGAGCAGAAAAGGCTGGAAGTGGTGCTGTAGCTCAAGTGGTAGAGTGCTAACCTTGAGCTGAAGAGCTGAGAGACAGCGCCCAGGCCCAGAGTTCAAGCCCCACGACCGACAAAAAAAAAAAAAAAAAAAAAAAAAGAAAAGAAAAGAAAAGAAATTAACAGTCAAATGGATGTAGTTTAGTGGCAGAGTGCCTGCCTTGTGTGTGCAAGGGCCTGGGGCCAATCCCGGGTACTTTAAAACAAAATAAGTATTTAAATGTCAAGAGAATGCTGCTCCTAAGAAATTAACACTACCTAAAAAGAAAAGAAGGAAATTCACATTTGTTCTGTTTAGTACATAATGGTAATTTTATAAATTATTCTTTCTTTCTAACCTACACAGACTTTTTTGGGGGGGTAGGTGGGAGGGGAGATTACAATTTGCTACTAACTGTAAAATATTCCTAAGTAATGGATTTCTTGGCATGTACAAATGAAAGGTTCACTTTTAAAGCACCCTGTAAGTAACACATTTAAAGAATTATACTTAATGTTACAGGAGAGGTAAATAATTCAGTTAATATTCAGTTAATAACAAAATTAATTTGAGTCATTATCAGGTTATCCTTAGGCACTATACTGAGAAAATATTTTTTATTATTAAATTTATATATATATATATATCAGAAAAAATAGTAACAGTTTCTGAGAGTATCTATCTCCCAGTTTTCTTTTATTTTTTTCTTTCTTTCTCTCTCTCTCTCTCTTTCCTTTCTTTCTTTCTTTCTTTCTTTCTTTCTTTCTTTCTTTCTTTCTTTCTTTCTTTCTTTCTTTCTTTCTTTGTTGTTGATGTCTCTGGTATAGCTCTAAGAAACATCCAGGGTGGTGTTTTGGATAACTGCATCTGTTCAAGATCACTGTTGCTAAAAGACTGCCTCATGTAAGTGCAGGAAGGAATTTCCAAACACCCTATTAACATGCAGGGTGGCCTCTGGCCAGGCTAGGTGATGGACACCTCCACGTGGCTCCACTGGCCCACAGCCGGCTGGCCCCTCACCAAAAGGATGCATAAACGTAGGGTCAACATCTAAAACTGAGGAGGAAAACTCTCGACTATGCTAGTGTTTTCATTTTTCTTTGCCAATTCCCAAGTGTCTCTTTCTGATGTTTTCCAATGTATTCTTTGCTGCAAATTGAAGTGCTGAACTACACCACTGAATGCTGAATCCGGCATTATGGGATGGATAGAGAACTCCATGCTGAGACGTTTCACCATTGTTTTTCTTCCTCTTGGAATGATCTTGGAGTTCCTGAGCCTGGTACCCCACCCTTCACGACCCTGGCTGACCTCAGCCTTATCATTTAGCACTTCTACTCTGCCTGTCCTTTGGCCTTGCATTACCCCTGCAAATCATCTGATGCCAACGCTTGTCTCGCGTGCTTCTCTGCCCAACATAGCTCTGGTCTTTCAATACCCAGCGCAAGTTTCACCTCCTTTGGGATGTTTTCTCTATCTTTGTCAAAAGGCATCAATCTCTTTCTCATCTGTGTTCAGTGAGCACTCTTGACAAAGTGAATCAGGACTGGTTGTTGAATTGTCAGCCTGTCCCCCTGGACTGCGTGTTTCTAAAAGGCAGACAGCCATCCCTCTACTAATTTCTATTTGTCCCCCAGATTTCGGTGTAGCTGTCAATTATGGGAATCCCTTCTCTGCCCCGCACTGGCCTCATCCCAACCTAGAAGCAGGGCCTGCAGGTGGGTGTGCAAACCTGTGCTGCCACTGTCCGCCTCCCCTTCCCCACTCTCTCTCTCTGCATGACAAGCTTTATAAGGCCAGAGACAGGTATTTCTTGTGTATGTAAGCTTGGTTCAAAGTAGACTTCAATAAATATTTGTTGTTCGAACCTTGACAACCTATAAATGACATAAAGCCTGTTAGGCTACAACAACCTATGCATTTCCCTTTGAAGCTTTAGGAAAGCAGTGGAAGTCCTTCAAAGAGTAGTATGTCACCTGAAAGTGCACAGAGTAACAGTTTCCTCCATGAGACAAACTACGGTAAAGCTGTGCTTACTTACATTGAAATGATTCCCTTAACAATCTATTTATTAAATCCTACTTGGCAACAAGCATTACTTTATAGTTTGCAGAAACTAAGTAAACAAAAGAGGAAAGTTCTGGCCCTCATGGGAGCTGGATTCTAATAGATTCTAATATGTCTATTAGAATGTGTGTGTGTGTGTGTGTGTGTGTGTGTGTGTGTGTGTGTTAGAAAGCGCTGTGAAGGAAAATAAAGCAGGGGCTGGAGGCAGGGAGTGTGTATGTGGTAAGAGGCAGCCAGATGAAAATGGTAAAAATAAAATCAGAGGACTTGGTTATTAACTTAATTTTAGCTACTGCCAAGTAACTTTCTTTTTTGTTTGTGTGTGTGTGTGTGTGTGTGTGTGTGTGTGTGTGTGTGTGCGCGCGCGTGCACACGTGTACTCGCGTGCACCAGTCCTGGGGCTTGAACTCAGGGCCTGGGTGCTATCCTTGAACTCTTTTGCTCAAGTCTGGCTACTTCTTTACTACTTGAGCAACAGCTCCACTTCTGGCTTTTTGGTGGTTAGCTGGAGATCAGAGTCTCTATGGACTTTCCTGTCCAGGCTGGCTTTGAACCGCAATCCTCAGATCTCAGCCTCCCGAGTAGCTAGGATAATAGGTGTGAACCACTGGCATCTTCCAACTATTCTGCATTTCTGACACACTACAAAAGCTATTGTTTTTGACAGATGGAAGACATGATTTACGATTTACGAAGCTGAGGAGCAGGGGTCGAGTTAAGGAAGACACAGCTCTTATTCTTGGGGAATGCATAAGTTCTCAGGGTGGCAGTCACATCAAACACACTGAGTTCTAAAAAACTCTCCTGGACACAAACCCTGGGGTCATTATTAAGAAAGCCCGAGAAGGCTCATCAAGAAGCAGAAAGCTCCAAATTTCAGAACTGAAGACCACCAGAGACCACACAGGTAAGGGACTTCTGCAAAGTACTCCACAGGCGCCAGGGCCGTCCTATTTTTCAGAGCCCACAGCACTCCTGATGGGACAAGGCCAGGGGCTGCGAGGGGACGCTCCCGGCTTCCTGTGCAATGAGAGTGGTGACAATTCTAATATGCTTCTGACAGAGGTGACTGCCACAGAGAAAATGAGCGATTATTGGAAAGCAGAGCAGAGGTCTACTAAGCAGGAGGTTAAAAGGGCTTGGAGTGGGAGCGCCAGACTCAGATTACAGGGTGAGAAATCAAAACCCACCCAGGAGCTTCATTTTCCAGGGCCTTAGAGTCTATGTGTATACAGACAGGAGGCAGAGAATGAGTCCACAGGTAGGAGAGGTATAGATATAATCGCTTTCACTTAGTTCTTCCCAATGAATTCTAAAGATCCATACCAGATTAATGAAAAATCAAAAGTATTAATGGGATGGCCTTTACTCTTGTATTCCTTATGCCTGAACAAGAAGCACTCAAAATACGCTTTATAGTGACTTACAGGTTGACTTTTCAATCCCATATCTATTTGTCCATCATGATACTGCCAATTACACGCTTCTTGAAGTGTGTTGGATTTTGATAGCTAATCCCCACTTAATCCAAAGAAAGGCTTTCTACTGGCTATCGAGTACCGGGCTAGATCCTGTAACTTGATATTCCAGGGTCCTGAGCAACCGAGGTTTCCAACCATGAAGTAAGTGGTATTTCGGATGAGCCATCCATTCTACTATTAACTTCCTGCAGTAGTGAGTAACCAGTTGAAAAGTTGTGTACTCCAGGCTTATTTATTTGGCAAGATTCTGGGCAGATGTAACCTCTCCTTATCTGTAGGCATTTAGTTGGTAAGGTTCTACTCAACTAGAAGCTCCTCTGGGTCTGGGGTCTGGGTCTCAGTTACCTAAATCCCTCGTGAAACCTGGCTGTCCACCATGCTGAGCTGGTGAGCAACTAGGTCCCTTTGCTTCCCTCCCTGCTAGGAAGGAAAGAAACAGCAGTGGTGGAGTATTTACCAGTGCAGACACTGTACTAGGGCCTTTACAAAAGGTCATGGGTGTCACTAGTCCTGTTTTAGGAAAGATTCTGTGACATGGAGACATGAAGTAACTTAACCAAGACCCCCAGGCGGTAAAGTGGCACAACCAGGACTACCCTCTCAGACTATTCCAGAGTCTGCGCTGTTCTGCACATCTGCCTCTGTAGGAGCTTCTGTGTACACTGACAGGATTGACTCCCTGACTGAGAAACAGTGAGCTGGAAGGACCTATCATGACTGGGGAAACACCCAGCACGGGACATGATGTCATGTGCATCCCTTTATTTATTTATTTTTGCATTTCCCTTGGATTTTTTTTGATATTTTAGTCTAAGTATGATGTTGGAAAACTTTAAATAATGTGATTAAATGAACTATAGGGTAAGGTGTTTATTATTATGTTCCCACTATAGGGGTAAAGAAGTGTATCAAGGATTCTCCTTGAATTCGCTAGTCATAGAAACAATTTATCAAGAGGGTTGCTGGGTAGTTTCAGGCAATTTGGTTTTGGACATGATAAGCAATGTAGTGTGTGTAGCTGTTAATGCAGTCAGTGTTTATAAAAATGTTTATGAATTAAATAGCAAAGCACTAAAATACCCGCTTATCAGATAATCACCATAAATAAAATGCATTTTGACTTTAAGATGACATGTGCTCTTGTCGAATGGCTCCTCTGCATGCTAGGGTTGTATAACAAATTAAAGAACACATATTTATGTGGATAAAAGGCAAATAAACTTTCCCAGCAGTAATGTGGGAACCATCACTGACGGTTTGACATATCAATTTTTCAGGAAGAATAAATGACTTTCATATCCATGGCTATTTTCTTATAATATACTTAAATTCATTTTTGCATTACTTGAATACTTTGGGAAGAATCTATACTTTATCACCTGAAACTGCTTAAAGTATTTCGAAATATTTTAATAAAGCTTTTTGAATTATCAAATAATGTAACTTTTAAACAAATTTTAGTATTATTATAAATATTTGCTCTTCATCCCTTGCCCAAAGGAAAACTATAAATCTTGTCTCAACTGAATGAACACCATTTATCATATTCATTTTGTTGTCAATACAATTATGAAAAGCCTTTGGCTTTTTCCCAAGGAAGCCGATTTGCCACTGAAACTCAATTATTATAAGCAGGACCAGTACCAAACCGTTGCATTTGGCAATCTAGTCCAGCTTGCTGCATAACTGACACTTCGCCCTCCGACCCTGACCTTAATAACTTCAACACCTATGGTCAAATGGAGGAGACAATGGTTTCTAGTTCAAAACAAAACAGTAAGTCCCAAGATTTTATATCTGCTATTTTCTGCCACCTGCTGGACAAAAGTATCATTTCTGTTAGGTGTCAAAAAGGAACTAAGCTAGAGCTAAAACACAGAGAAGAGATTTTTATTCTTCAACACTGAGGAAAAAGTTTCTGGCCTGCTAACCAAGGGGCCAGGCGCTTGGCTCAAAAGGCAGGGCGCTTGCCTAGAAAGCTGGAGGCCCTTAAGTTCAAGCCCCAATTTTGCTAAGAAAACAAAACAACAAAAAAAACCCCAAACCCAACAACAGGGTAGCAAAAGCTGCTGAAGAGGAAGACATTGTTGGACAGGCTAGCTAACCTTGTGGCTTATTTTCAAGAGCACTATCAAAACTAGATTTTTATGATTTTTTCCAAACAAATGAAAGGTTTTGGCTTTGGGAGCTATTTGTTTTAGAAGACTAAAAAGGCCATATGTAATTCCAGTTTATCTTTCCTATTAGCAGTTAGTGGTAAAACTTCAAATGTTAAAACTTATAATATCTCCGTACATGTACACTATATACTTACAGAAAGCATGCACTTGATTCCTCAGTGACATGGAAAAATCTCCCACCTAACCTTTGTACACATAAATCTGATAAGGCAGGTTTTAATAGCAAGTAAAGCGTAACCCGAATTTAAGTCAGCACTCCAGACCATGTCTGACATGTTTAGCAATGTGCGGAGGACCCTCAGGCGTGGCCTGTTCCCTGCTCTCCAAGGCTATGAATGATGATGGCCCCATAGTTGGGAGACTGCCTTTGTGAAATTTCTTTTCCAATTCTGATGGCAGTTTGGATAAGAAAAGCTTGAACGAACCAAGTGAGAAACACGTAATTTAAAAAGTAAGCTACAACTGAATGCAATTTTGAAGGTAAACTAGAATTTTTCTTATGGGCTCTGATGGTTTCCCCTAAATCATTTGATAAAAGGCAGGAAACCACTTTATAGTTATATGACTTATGTAAATGGTCACTATTAAGATGTTAACAGTGTGCGTGACCAGTACAGGAGTGCCACACATCATTCAGAAGGCAGCGTGCATATGTTACTGGTCAGGACAGGACCTACGTATGGTACTGTTTTTCTTTTAGACGCAGAATGCCTTTCTGGCTTTGCATAGTCGATAAAGAGCTGGGTCTCAGGCCAGGTCTGTCCTCCCCTGAGCCCCGTGCTCTTTGGATTCTTTTATGACAGGGTTGTCGGTGGACATGTTTTTTTTTCTCTCTGTATTAGGGCTTGCTAGTAGTAAATTCAATTTTTACACTGAGACAATTGCTAACCATCCATTTGCCCCTCGTTCATGTCTATTAATATTTTCATCATAATGACAAACTGTAGTGTAAGGAGTTATGCTTCAGAGGTAAAGTTCCCTCTTCAGCCCTGCTGAGATTGGCGCAGAGGCTGATATAGCCTCAAAAATGCCAAACGGCAGGATTCACTGATCCTGAGGTTAAGATGTTAGCAAGATTATTCCTGCAACCCCAACATAAACAATCATTTGGGGGAAGTGATTTTTAAGTTGTCAATATTTAATGACACCAAAAAAGTGACCTCTCTGAACTGGGTCTCCAAGCACTGTGCTCAGTTATCTGCACTGCTGCTTCTGTGTTGTAATTTTTAGCTGATTACACATTAGTTCATTTAGCTTTGTTTCCTCTTCCCTACTGTGCCACACGATTAAACGAAAGCAAGGGGCCTGGCATCCCTCTGTGCACAGAGCTGGTATTGTCACAGTGTAATAAGGATACATCCAGTCAAACAGCATGGTGTAGCTGGTCTTTGTGTTTAGTGCAAAGGCAATCCCTCGAAGATCTCTTGCCAGCCCGATCAACATACGCTGTCAGTGGGAAAGAGACACAGTAATTGATTTTCACGTTAGCGCAGAGCAGATGGAGTAATAATCAGGCAATAATGACCACATATCTGATTTTGATTCATTAGCTCAAATGTCTCGCTCAGATCCTTTTCTATAGAAAACCAGACTCTTTAAACAAACAGGCCACCAATCTGCTGACCAACTCCACTTTGTTTCTTATATATTGAACTCATCACGCCAGTAGCTTATGAGCATTTACAGTCTTAATACCTTTTGTTTCTGAATCCTGCCAAATTAGAAAAAAGAATGATAATTTTACAAAATAAATATGCACAGGGTTAAGACATTATTTAATAACAGCAAATCTTAATAGCATTGACTTGTATAAAATCAGTCCCACTACACAATTTAGTCTGCCCTGGAAATGGGCTACACTTACACTTTCCTAATGACTGTTTAAAAAACTTAGGACAAAATAAAATGGGCTAAGTGATCTACTATGATATACCCAAAATAATAGTTGTATTCTTCAGGCAAAAAAGCTATAAAGAAGCTCTATATTCTCTCTCTCTCTCTCTCTCTCTCTCTCTCTCTCTCTCTCTCTCTCTCTCTCTCTCTCTCTGTCTCTCTCTCTCTCTCTACACACACACACACACACACACACACACACACACACACACATCTTGGTGGCAAGGCAGTTTATCAGTCTGTTTGTTCCTTGATAAAAGGGACTAATAATGGCTTGTCACACAGGACTAGCAGGAATAAACTTGTGTGTAAAAATGCCTACCAAGAGCCTGGTTCATGCATAGTAAGTGGTCCATAAATACTTTTAGAGAGAAAAAGGGAAGAAAGAAATCCCTCTTGATTTGAATGAAAGAGATCTGAGTTATAGTCTGGACTTGTAATTAAGCTGTCCTTAGGATGATGCTTGAGAAGAGAAAAGAAAACCCATGAACAGATGCTAGAATGTCAGAACAAAGAACACAAACAAACATAACTGCAGAACAAGGGGCGGGATAATTCGTATATGCAACTGGGATTTCTGAGTGTATTGTTTTGGTAGAAATATTTTGCCACAAAATGGTCTCTGAACTTTTTACCAGATTTTTATGTTTCCTCACACTTGGGTGATAAATAAAAACCTCTCCAGGAAGTAGTTTAAATCACCGTGAAGGAGGCAGTGAATCCTGATCCTCACCTTAATGGCTAACCAACATTTCAAAGTAGCAAACAGGTTAACTGTTAGAGGAATCCCATTCTACCTAAAAGATGACTCAACGTAACTGAAAGTCGTTTATAAGAATATTCTGTTTCTACTGCCTAACCGTTTGCAGTGATGGTTACTCAAAGTTCTGAACCTAAAAACACTAAAATTTTGTTTCTGCTTTCTAAAATGCTTTACTCTATCATAAAGCCCCCAGAGTTTGCTTTTATAACAAACAGGACTCCTTGCAATTACCTGGTGATACCTGGTACTTAATTTTTTTCTACATATTAGGTAGCCTTTTTTTTTTTTTTTTTTTAATCCCTCACAACCTGGAACTCTTTTCTTTTCATTCTCAGTGTTCCACATTTCTTGTAGATTCCAGAACAAAAAGGAGCCTTCTTTCAACAATTACAGTGGCTGTAGTCTATATAATCCTATAGAAGCTACACTTGTTTTTGCCATCTGTGAAGTGATCTTTTTGTTCTGTTCTTATTATACACATTTGATAGGTTACAGAGCACTTTTCCAAAATGTTAAGTTTTCATATAACATAATCCACCATCCAACTCTAAATTAACAGCAAAAATATGAATTTTCCTTTGTGCCTAGCACAACAGGCTTTTTTTTTTGTATTTTAAAGTATCACCATTATGTAAAAGGTCAATTTTTATTTGATTACAGTTTTTCTTTCTTAAAGATATCAAGTTAATGCAAGTGCTATGACTGACTTAAATCCACAGCTTTTTTAATGCAAGTAAAATGGGCCACAGAATCTTATCAATGTATTACTTTAGGAAATGTTGCTACAGAGCAGACAAAGTGTAAAACAACCAGATATAAGTTTTAAATAGATTCAGCTGAGCAGGAAGTGCAGCGTGAATGAACAGAAGAAACAGATTTCTTATATTCTTATGCCTTTTATCTCTGAAAGCAACAGGAAGTGCTGTAATAGTCTAGACAGATACACACACAGCACTAAAAGAGTGTACTTTTTTAACACAGTGCTGGTAGAAAACAAGGAGATCCTTAAGCAGGAGCTCAGCTAAGCTGCGGAGTAACCTGGGAGTGAGCGGCGGTCTGGCTGGGGGCTGGAGGAGAGGGCAGCAGACCGCTCAGTCACCGGTCTGAGAGGTGATGTGCCCTGTATTTTCAGTGAGGCTGTGTCTGCCGAGTGGGGTAGGTCTGGGCATCTATTCCTCAGACTCCTTTTGGATAGTTCCAGGAGAAACTGCTGAGCGCTTCCGGACGCCGCGTGGAGAACAGTTGTCTGTGTGCCAAGTATGAGACGGATGGGCTGGGAAACAGCCGAAAGGCCGCTCCTTCCACCCTGACCCCCCAAACAGGGTTTCTAATGGAAAGTCTGACAGACCCTTTACTGTAGTGGCACTACTGGGGGAGCTATAATATTATCCTCATAATTCTACTATATAATAACAACAAAGAAAAAGAAGGTGAAGGGTCACTGTGCTTTGTCTTTAGAATTAAGATGGCTGTCTTCATCCTTACAGCATACTCTTAATTCTGGAGACACATCTTAATAACCTCTAAATAGTTCCAACAAAAGAGCCGTGTCAGAGGAATGAGCAGGCCCCAAGGTGTTTCAACTGGAGTGTTTTCATCTGCCTTTATTGCTCTATCCCTCTCCAGAATTAAGGCAATAACCTGTGATAAATTATTCAGGAACTGCTACAGGGATCAAAGCAGAATCATTCTGTTAAAGTGCTGTTTGCAACATTTGGCACTTAGTGCGAAAACTTTTAATGTGCACATGCTGAAAATCAAGGATTTTAAATAATTTAACATCGCGGAGTTTTTACGAAGGGACTAAAGATAGCAAGGTCCTATTTAACTGCTCCTCTTCCTCTGAGAAGTTTTCATTCATTTTCCTTGCAACAATGACGTCATGGCCAAATCAAAAACGCTCATGGCTCAAGGGAGCACTGCACTACATTTTACTATGGATAAAATTACAGGGAGAAAAATACATTTTGAAATAGCCCTCTAGGGCTAGGATTTGTCACAGTGTTTCCTATTTCCCCTTCACTTTTTAAGAGGGAAAAACCTCAGAAATTCAACATGCTCTTCAATTTTATTAGGACTAAGTAGGAAAACAAAGCTATAAATTTAAACAGTTTCGCAGCATTTGCTTTCCTCACAACTATATTTCAGTTTGGCAACACAGGTCCTCAATGTTTAAGACCTCCTGAAATCTGCATTTGAAAGGTATCTATAAATAGGGAGTTAGAAGATTCTGGTAAGGATTATAAATTAAATGAATTTGGCAGTCTGGCAGCATTTTCATAGAGATATTTTAACAGAATCACCTCCTGTGGGTTAGAATACTAAATACTTTATTGACGAACAAAACTGGACTGTTTTTATCTCTGGCAGTTGCAAAATGAAGTACCTGAAAGCACTTTGCATGTATTATTTACTCATCAAGCTAGAAAAACAGTCTTAACCTAATAAATTACACTTAAAAGCATTTAGTGCAAAAGTTTTGTTTATGATAAAGCAACAGATTTAGTTCTTTACTGGTAGCTTAAAGCACCAAGTTTTCTTTACACAAATTAGACAGATGGTGCTTACAGTAGAATTTACTAAAGGTCTGTCACAACAAATGCAGCCAAGCTGCATATTTAATCACTGCAGAATCTTGTCTACCTGCAGCTGCCAACTGCTAATCCAATTTCCCTGATAAATGTGGCAAGAGACACGATCAGCAATAAAGAGCATCTAACTCCATTTTCCTGCAGGGCGTCTTTTGATGAACATTTAGGACGGAAGCGCGGAGTGCACTGTATGGCCTTGGCTTGTGGCAGCTGCGTGCATTCTGAGTCACAGTTCTCAGGTTACTCACTTAATTCTGCCACTATCATTACGTTGCTATTGATCTCGGTGGCTGTTGCCTACACAGCATTACTCTAGATGAAGCTGAATCAGGCAGCTATCATGCATCAGACTTGCTCAAAAGCCTGGAGATTTCCCTTAATTACTTGTGATTTTATTTGCAAATACCGTTAAAGTGTAATCAAGCAGTCACTTTCCAGGGTCGTTAAGAACTTGCTGGTTTAGGGATGTATCACTGGAACTCCATTAAAAATGACTCTAGGAAGACGGTTTCTATCAAACTAGATGGGATTACATCAAAACAGGCTTAGAACATAATGAAATCTTCAAATGAGACAAATGTAATTTTTATAAAGATGGTGTTTTTTTAACGTGCTCACTGCTTTATTTTGATAAGGGCAGCAACAGTCACCTTCAAGCTGACTTTACTGGACAGCAGAAATATTTGCAAGGCATCTAAAAATATAGTTAACCTAAATAGAAATTGTGATAAAAAATTCAGCAATACAGGAAACACAGAGAAAATATGCAAGATCTTTTCCAGTTGTATCGTTTCAGAACATGGCACACTGATAAACAGTCATTTTAAGAACTGTAAAATTTATAGCACTTGGAGAATTATATTTTGAGGAAGATTCTACAGATACCATCGAAAGCCATCATTTTCCATTTGGCTTCTTCTTGTTATTTTTATTTTTGTTTTTGGTGAAAGGAAAGAGTAGCCATGCAAAAGATGGTTAATATTTCAACATATTCCATGTAACAATAAAGTCTGACTCAAGCATCACCATCAAAGGTGCCTGGACTATTTGGAGTGCATCTGTGATTCTTTCAAAGATGATAATCAGCATCAATCTATTTAATATAGCCCCGATACATTATAATTCCAGGAGATACTATTTCTGTGTAGCAGAGCTGTGGTTCCCATCCCCCATGTTAAAATAGGGCAGCTTTATCACAAACAGCTTGCTATACTTAAGGATTTTACTAATAAAACATAATGTGGTCTTAGATATTACGACTGTTGCCACAGCTGAACTGACTTGTCAAATCAATCCTAATATGGCTCCCACAGGCACATAAAAACCTTATTTAGCTATCAGTTATCCTAATCACTCTGTTCAGTTACGAATGCAATACTTCAAGACCAGCTCCTATTTGCACATATATGCCTAGCCATTTAATAAAGTCTTGATTTATATAAATTCTTGTTTAAAAATATTTAGAGATGTAGTGTTTAAGCATGTTGTGTCTTTGTGCATTTTCCACTTGGATGCGTTGAAACATCCAGCAGAGGGTAGATAAGTGAACAGATGTTTCAAGTGGTGCACACACAGGTGCGTTCTAGTAGACATATACAAGGTCTAGTCTAAGAGGTGCGCACGAGGCATGTTCTAAAAGACAAGTTCGTTGTCTAATCATGAGATGGCTGTCCAATATCACTCAGACTTCAAAGTCCATTTGTATTAGAAGCTAGGGCTGGGCTCCCTTGAAAAGTACAGTTTGGAGTGCAGGCAAGCCTGAGGAGGCCCAGAGTGCCCCCCTCCCTCCCCCCCTCCCTCTCTCTCTCTCCCTCCCTTTCTCCCCCCTCTCTTTCTCTCCCTCTCTCCCTTCTCTCCCTTCTCTCCCCCCCCCTCCCTCCTTGGAACTCGTGTAAGAACAAAATCATCTTTCTTCATTGGACAAAAACCCACCTTCACGTCTTCCTGTTTAAAGTTGTTGTTGAATATTTGTAACACTGTTTCAAAAGAGACTGTAAGAGGCAGCATAAAATTCTCAAATTCATCCTCATCTTCACCTATCAGAGAAATAAAAGGGTCACACATGGTTTAACCTGCATACTACTGTATGTTAACCTCAACCCTGAGCGCTTCTCCTGGCTTAGAAAGCTTCCCAGGAAGAGGTCGCACCCTTCCACATGTGTGCCTCGGCTCATTGAATATTCTGGTGCTCTGCCTTCTCTTTTGCACCAAATGAAATAGAAAAATTACTTACCAGCCATTTTCTTTATTGGCTCTAATAGGCTCATGCCTCCGGCAGCTCAGCCCTGCAGCCTCTGGGTCTGCGGCCTCCAGGAAGGCTGCTGCCAAAGCCGCCCAGACAAGGGTCTACTCTTCCCTTCTCTCAGGTGCCACGGACCTGAAGGGCTCGTGGACTCGGGCGCCCAGAGGGTTCTACCTGACTGTTCTTTTAGTTGTGTTCCTTTTCAAACTGATTTATTATATAGATGGCAAAGGAAATTTTATATGCCCCAAAGGACAGGGTCTCCCAGGTGTCACTGGACTTTCTCTATCCTCTCCGGGAACACGTCTCACATTTTATTTCCTTTTCATTATGGACAATAGGAAAAAGAGAAATCCTCCATTAAATTTTCTTCAATGTTTCTGCTAAAGCAGAACCTTCATTTCATACACAGGTATACACAACCTGTCATTTCTATTTTTTTCAAAAGCAGTCTCTTTGGAAATTAGATTGGATTATCTTGTTGATGTTAAACCACAAAGAACCACGAGCCAGCCCATTTACTGATGAAGAAACAGAAAGGTTAAGTGTGGCTGACACGGGCGGAGGTGGGGTGATGTGGTGCACACCTCATTTCTGTGCCACTAGAATGTTTCAATAGAACACCGGGAGGAAAGAAGAACTCAGGGCTGGGAAGGTGGCTCAGTGGCGGAGTGCTTGCCTTGCATGCCTGAGGCCCTGGGTTCGATTCCTCAGCACCACATAAGCAAAAAGAAAAAAGCCGGAAGTGGCGCTGTGGCTCAAGTGGTAGAGCGCTAGCCTTGAGCTGAAGAGCTGAGGGACAGTGCCCAGGCCCAGCGTTCAGGCCCCACGACTGGACCCCCCCCCCCCCCACACCAAAAAAAAAGAAAGAAGAACTCAAGAAGAGACAGCAGCCAGAAGCTTTCTTAGGAAAATGTCAGTGAACAGGAAAGGAACAGACTGGACTGAATCAGCGACAGGCTAGGAGGGGCACAGTCCTCCCGGTGGGCGTGGAGGCTGTGCAAGGGCTGGATTCGGGTCCCGCTTACATGGGACCCAGGAATGGCACTTTCGGTGAGGGCTGGGGTGGACTGCCTGGGCAAGGGGCCCAGGGGCCCCAGGTGAGCATGCAGCGGCCGGCTTGACCTGGGGAGGGCAGGGTGGGGCCAGTCCTTCCCACCCCATCTGCAGATATATAAAAAGACGGGGCCAGGAGCAGAGAGGCAAGGCCTTCAACCTCGGCTTGGCAGCCTGAGCATCCCTGAGGGACGTGTTAGACGCACACTTCTACCAAATACAAGCTTCGTGGGCGATTCAGATGCCTGCTAGCACTGGAGAACCCGACCTACCCACGACCTTACAGAGAAGGAACCTAGGGTGCAGGCCAGGCCCCAGGCCTTCCACACTGTAGTTACAATGTGGATGTGGTCTCAGCCTGTTTCTCCGGGCCAGCCTGGGATCCCAGTCCTCCCTCTGCCACCTCTGGAGTAACTGCGATGACACCATGCTCAGCTACTGGCTGCTAACTTCTTGCCTGGGCTAGCCTTAGCCGGCTTCCCAAATAGCTGGGGACACAGGGCTTAAAATGCAGGCCACTGTACACAAGCTCATTTGGGAGATCAGCCACACCGGTCACCCAGGCCACAACCATGAACCGGGGCTCACTGACCACGATGTTGGTCTCTCCTGACTCTTTTTAAAGAGTGGCTGATCTGGATAACTGCTGTTTTTTTTTTTTTTTTTTTTTTTTATGATGGTTCTCTTCCCTCTGAACTCACGTAATTTGTTTCAGCAGTCTAACGGAGTCAAGGACTTGGCTTTATTGACAAAACCATGCCAAAATTTTTCTTAATCTGCTATTCTAGACAAAAGATCCTAAGTGAAGACAAACACAGACCAAATTACAAGCCCTCTGTCAGGTGGTGTGCAGCCGTGTTATTCCTCTTCTGTTGACTGGTGGTAGCAGACCTACACAGAGCGCTGAGGTGCGTGCTCCCCAGTCCCTTTGCAAATATTCTTCCTTCTCTTTTTGGTCTCCTGTAGCATCATGCCCAGCCTGTTTCTTTTTTCTCGCTGGAGATTAAACCTAGGGCTTCATGCATGCTACGTGACCACTCTACCTTTGAGTTATGCCCTCCCCCGTCCCCTCTCCTTTCTGCCTCCTCTTTTCACGATAGTCTAAGTTTGTTGTGAAGCTAGGCACTAGTGCCTCAAGCCTGTAATCCTAGATACTCAAGAGGCTGGGAGCTGAGAATGGTGGTTCAAAGACAGCTTAGACAGGAAAGTCCGTGAGACTCTTATGTCCAATTAACCACCAAAGTGCTAGAAGTGGAGCTGTGGCTCAAGTAATAGGGTGCTAGCCTTGAGGGAAAAAGCTAAGGAAAGGCCCTGAGTTCAAGCCCCAGTAGGAGTATACACACAAAAAATCTTGAATTACAGATATTTAAGCATAGCTCCCTAAAACCAGCAATATTGTAACACTACCTGTATCATACCATTACCCACCACCATTTGACCAGAGATACTGTGGGGACTGAAGGAGATAAAACTTACAATATGCATATGTAAATGATCACCCATGAGCCCACACTGACAGTACCCTGGGCATAGCTGGAGTGCTGGAACTGTGCGCCGCTGTGTTTCTGTGATGGTGTGTGAAGTGAGGCTTCTCCACGGACAGGCCCAGCTACCTGACTTCACCACACACTATTTAACTGCGATACTTTCGAATCTCTGTGAGCCTTAGTTCCCTCATGGATAGGGATAAACCTACCTCTCTTTTACTGTAAGATCAAATGTTAGGAAAAATGAAAGCTGCTCATCTGGGCTCAGTAGCTCAAGTATGTAACCCTAGCTACGCTGGAGGCAGAGACCAGGGATGACAGTTCAAAGATAGTCCCAGAAAAAAATTTGAGACTCCATCTCAGCTAATGGCTGGTGGCCGCCTTCACCTCCTGCAACACGGGGAAACACGGTAACATTATTAACCTGGAGAACAAGACACGAAAGGATCCCACCTTGCAAACAACCAATGCAGAAAGGGACTAGAAGTGTGGGCCACGGCTCAGAATGCCTATCTAACAAGCATGAGTTCAAAGAAAGAAAGAAAGGAGGGAAAAGGGGGATACTCAGAACATAGCAGCGATGGCACTAGCATTTTAGTATTAGTGCCAAACCAGTGCCTGGCATTATTAGGTAAATACTGTGTTTGAATGCATGACAGTTGCTCAATAAAGGTGAGTATTTAAGGTCCTCATGCTCTTAAAGCCTGACCTGAAAACAGCAACAACAAGAAGGCTGTGGATGTAGTTCAGTGGCAGAGCGCTGCCTAGCTTTTACAAAGCCTTGGTTTCCATTCCCCATGTATCGCTCTCTGTCTCTGTGTCTCTCTCACACATACACCCAAATCCACCACCACCAAAAAGCCAAAACCAAAAAACAGTGGCTGAATATAATCAAATCCTACACATACAATATACAGTAGGCACAGAGTTCAATGCTGTCTATACGCAATTTGTGTTTTCCCCGTTATACCACTCAACTTCTGCTAACAACAGAACTAATGCCATACTTTATTATTTAAATTAGACACATTAGCTTTGAGTGCCCCTTGGTTTTTAAAGGCATATTTTCACAAAATTAAAGCCAGGCAAACGTCCAGCAGATCATGCAGTGATGTGAACACAACTACCAATAATGAAGGACTGAGTGAGAGTTTTTCTACACCAGGGAAAGTATGTGTGTGCAGAAATTAATTTTTTTTTTAAAGTCAAGTCTTTATTAAAAGGCTGGCAACTACATGGTGGACTCCTGTCTTAAAGACCAACAGCCAAAATGGTTTTTTGTTTTTGTTTTTGTTTTTTTGGTCAGTCATGGGGCTTGAACTCTGGGCTTGGGTGCTGTCCCTCAGCTCTTCAGCTCAAGGCGAGCGCTCTACCACTTGAGCCACAGCGCCACTTCCGGTTTTCTAGTAGTTTATTGGAGATAAGAGTCTCACGAACTTTGCTGCCCGGGCTGGCTTTGAACTGCGATCCTCAGAGCTCAGCCTCCTGAGCAGCTAGGAGGTGGCGTGAACCACCAGTGCCTGGCTTAAATGTTTGTTTTTGAAATACTTACCTACCATGTGGTATCAAGCTGTGAGTGAAGTGGGCTCACTGTGTATATACATAAAGAAAAATCTTACTCTGTTTTCTCAATGTGGTTCTCCCAATCAAAAGTCTCAACTATTGCGAGAGGTACAGAAAGGTACTGAAAAAAGTGCATTCAAGTCAGGAGGTCTGTCTCAGCCTGGGTCCTGACTCTCCAACCTCTAAGCCTGGCTGTCCTTGCTTGTAACGGAGAGATTGATATTTACCTTCTAAGCCTAGCTGTGTGGGGTTAGCCATCTGCAACTCCCCTTGCTGGAACTTCATAAATGACAGCCACTGGCACTTTGGTTAAATAAAGTGTGACCACAGATTGCTGTCCCAGTACACTTTCCTTTGGGAACAGAGCTGCTCCAACAAACCTTCGCTTCTCCAAGATAAAGATGCTGATCCACAAAAAATATAAATTCAGGCAGCGGGGACCTCAGAGAGTCCGTAACCTGCCATGTTTAGGTCCACACCACAGCTGCACCCAGAGCGTCCGTAGGAGAGCACAAAGTTCTTCTTGTCAAGACTCGAGACGGTGCCTAAGTGCTCCTTTGAACAAGGGCCAAACGCGGCCTCCGCTCCTGTTTCCAGTTTTCCGCTAGGTGGAGGAGTCCCATCCACCTCTGAAATGACCTGTGGCTTCAGGCAGGCCAGGGTATTTCAGTATCTGTCAGGAAGTGTTGTCAGTGCTTGCTTCTATAGGGAAATAATAGCCCTAGATACCAAGGGCACGGTTTGATGCATTAACAGCCCTGAACATCCCTCACTTAGAGGTCTCCCTGGTAGTCAGCGAGTCTGACTTTTAATAAATGTTTCTTACTATTTACCAAATGCTTGCTTTGTGCTGGGAATTCCTCTAAATGATATAAAGATGTATGAAAGAGACTAAACAATGGGACTTCTGCTACTGTGAACTGAATACAGGGCTCTGCCCGTGCTAGGCAAATGTCCTATTACTCAAGCCACACCCCCAGCTCAACAACAGGTCAAGTCCTAAAGACAGACAGATAAGAAAAGTGAGGCTCTTGGAAATTTCACTGGCTAGGGAACCAGACTGCTTAGCTTAGTTCCTAGAAGAAAAACACAATTCCCAGTGAGGAGCACTGCTGCTCTTTTCTAAGAAACTTAGCCTAGAAGTTTCACCCTGAAGCATCTCTTCCTGGGGTGCTCTGGATTCTCCCCTGAAAACCAGGTAAGTTATTAAAACTGGATGTGGACTTAATGGGTTGCTTTCTGCCTACAGGGCTTGCTAATTAGTCTTAATTATCTCATTATAGATTCTAAGTATTTCCAGATGCTTCTTTACCTCTTACTGCCCACTTTTCTACACTGTCCGCACACCCGCTCCCTGCCTGCCAAGTCTCTCTTCCCAAAAATCTCTGCCAAGCCAGGGACACAGGTGAAATATGCCATCCATGGAACAGTAGCTACTTCTGACCATACCCCTCACCTGCCGAATCTTCCTTGGAATTTGCTTTGCCCAATTGTTAGACGTAAGAACAGATTTTTAAAATTACTGCTCACTGTCACCAACCATCAAACTGAAATATATTTCTATACAAGGCAGATAATACAACGGAAGCTGCTTATCTCCTAGAATTTTAGAAAATAATCCTTTCTTTTTTCCTCTTACTGCCTCCGAGCCCCAAATCAATCACTAGGTCCAAACAGTTAAAATAAAAGGGAAGATAAAATTACATTTCCTAATTGACAGAGAAGGCAAAAGGAGAAGGCACAGTTGGGCAGAAGTGGGTGAAGTTGTGTGATTAACTGTGGGAAGACAAGCGCTCTGAGCAGAGCAACAATGGAATACTATCTGCTTAATGAAACCTGTGATACACAAGGTAATGTTCAGAAAAGGGGTTTGCAAACTAAAGTTGTATATGAATGTGCTGGTATTAGTAATGAAGCAAAGAAAAATTTCCCTTTTGTGTATTTTAATTCTAACTTCTAGCTATTTCTGGAACACTCTTTTTTATTCAAACTATAAGCTTATCATATAAAATTTCTCAAATGTAAGTTAGCAATGTCTTCAAGCACTAATTACCTGTTACAAGGCGTAAGAGAATATGGGCACCGTTACCATCACCCCTGAAGACTGAACTGTTTCTCACCACCCGTAAGCACCATTTTAATATCAGTGTCCGCTCAGTCACTGAGAACGGAGTTTAATTCTACCCACATGCTTCTTGAGTAGCTCAAGAGCAATCCTAGCATCCCCGGAAAGGCAACTGCTGGTGCTGCCACCACTGCCAAGCTTCTAATGTCTGGTTTCTTTCTACACTTCCCTTTCCAGTGTTTGCCAGCCGGGTTCATCTCCATTCAAGTTGAATAACAGAAGGTTTTCATTCATTCAGGTGTTTCACACTGGACAGCGCCTTGGAGTTTTCCATTTACGGGCATGGGTAATGCTCGTTCTTTTCAGTTTATTGGATTGACAAAGTTAAAATTCACCTAACCCAGGGAGCTTGAGCAAGGGCTAACATCCAAACGCAGACAACTGGCCATGTGCATGGGAAGGAAGCGATTGCATTCATTTTAATAATTTCTTGGGTTTCAAAAAGGAAATAGCCAACAAATCTTATGCTTTGAGATGTCATCATTCTCATGATGAAGTGCTTTCAATTCTGCCCTCATACAAGCGATCATTTTCTCTAGCGAAAGCAGTTTGATAAAACAGTTCAATTGTTTGTTGCCAAAATTCCCCATTTTCATCTGAAATACAACCTGGGGCACATAGCATCTAATTAAATTCATACAAAGTACAAATCATTGAAGAGAAACCAAAATGCTTTTCAAAGTAAATACCAATTAATGTGACACCCAATTCTGTTTGCCTTTTCTAATTACTTCAACGTGCACAGCTGATATACAAAAAATGTTCAATTTATTTTGTAGGATTCAATTACAATATGCTTTATATTTCAATCCAAGAATCACGTCCAGTGCTTTTGCAACCACAGGTTGGTTAGGAATTTTTTTTCTTATTTGATGCTTATTGTCCCCCCAAATCAATGATTTAAAAAGTTTGCCTTCAGATTGTTTTTTGAGAATGGTTCTCACCATCCAGTACTTTTCTTTCTTTCTCTGATACATGATCTGTGTTGTTCTGCTACTCCTCTTTATCTTTTTCTTTCCATCATAGTGTGCACACAACAGAAAACTATGAGGCCGTATCTACAGGAGTTCTGACAACAGTATGGCACTCAACCTAGCTTTTGAGACAAGCTTTCAAATAATACAAACTTCTGTTCAATAATGCTCTCCCAATGACCACCTGCAAAGGAGCAAAACTTCGAGGAGAGGCCGACAGATGTATGATCTGGCACAAGAACGGCCAAGAGAAGCTAGTCCTGAGTGAAGGTAAGCAGCCACTGGGCTGCCCTGTCTTGGGGGCCAATGGTCAAAGACACTTCTAGATACCCTCATAGAGAAGCAGAGCTAATTCCAGAAGCCCTAAGACTGGCTTCTTGGTTATGGTACACTTGTTTGCCACTTATTCAGTAGGCATTTAGTGAACATCTACTGGGGCTTGGTTTGAAAAAGACAATGCCAATACTCTACAGGGCTCAACATTTTAGGAAGAAGGGCAACTCCAGATCTTGAAAAGGGAAGAAACTGTTTATATCACAAAACTCACTTCATACTTACACATTTTTAAAAAAGTAAAAACCACTTATAAAATGAGTTCCTTTTCAAGCAGGCTGAAGTCCCATGTGCACAGCTGCTATCGTTTTAAATTTTACCTATGTTCTCATAAAATGGCCGCCTTCTTTCTGTGTCACTCAAGGTATCTAAAAACGGGAGTAATGACATATTTACCACCCCCACCCCCTTAAAAAAAACCCACTTTGAACAATAACATCAACTTACATATCAAAGGACTTTGAAATCCTATTAACTATTGGATATATTTGTCTTTAACTTTGGTCTCTCTACTTTGTTCACTCTGTGTAACAGGATCAGTATGAGAGAACTTCCCAAGATGGAGAACTAAGTGAAATTTATACAGGTTTTCAAGCCCTTTGAGGCCAGGGTCCACTATGCCTGACGCTTCACTCTGATCTCAGAGGTTAATTAGCACAGTATATGCTTGCTGACTGAATATCAGGGACAGTGAGAGTCTGGATGGAGTCTGGAGCTGCTCTTCTTCATGCCAAAGCAGCAGTCAAGAGTAAAGAGGACAGTGTGCAGTATGAAAAGCTGTCTTTCAGATCTTCCATTTGCCTAAGGTAGCACATGATTGGGCTTTGCATGCCTGGTATAAACTCTTCAAATATTTATAGACAATTCTCTTTGCCTCCAGCCCTAGTTGTCACTTAGCCAAGTTAGACATACATGGTTCTTTTAATCTTTCCTTAGATATCAACCCCACTAATTTCCTTACTCTTTCCAGCTGCATTCCTCACAACTTTTAACTGTTTTTCTGGTGACTTATTCCATGGAAGTACATAAAAATAATATGTGTGGAGGATGAAGGGGTTTAGTTACCTTCCCATGTCAAGGTCCACTGTCTTTTTTGAGTGAAAAGTAAAACTATCTTCTTTCTTTTTCTATAATCACATTTAAAAAATCATGTGTAACTTGCTAGATCAATCAATATATTGCAAGAGAAATAAAAGGAATCAGAATTATAGTCTCTGAAGATGTTATTGTTGATGGAACTTTTTGTGCATCTACAGCGGCTGGTCTTGCCTGCAGTATTCGAATGTACGAGATGGGAGTCCACAGAAAGATTCGGTGCCACTCCAAGACCCTAACTTCAGCTTTTCACAAAAAATAACAAAGTAAACTGAAACCAGACAAGGGTGTTTTTGAACAGGACTCCACAAACCACAAGATCTCAAGAATAAAACATAGACAAACAGGGTATTCATATAAAAAGGTTGTGCACAATTAACCAAGTGCAAAGAAACATGGAAGAACGGGAGAAAAATACTTGCAGGGCATTTTTTTTTCTGACAAAATGTCGATATCCACAAAATATAAGGAACTTTAAAAACTCAAGAGTAAAATAACCAAAAATCAAAACCCTTTTTAGAATATGGGTAATAGGTTTAAATGGCTACTTCTCAAAAAAAGACACATGAATGGTTAACAGTGTATGAAAGATGTTCAACATCACTAGTCACCAAGGAAATGCAAATCAAAACCACAATGATGCACAATATCACTCTTAGAAAATGGTTATTATCCAGAAGACAAAGACCAAAAACTGGTGAGGATGTGGAGAAAATCAGAGGCAATGTGGCTTAGCATGTGACCAGGGGTTCTACTACTGAGTACACCCAAAGGAGATGAAGTCAGTCTGCCAAGAGACCCCTACACTCGCACAGGTGCTGCTGCACTGGTCACAGCAGCCAGCAAAGAGGCAACCTGTGCATCCCGCAACTGATGGAAAGATAAAGAAACACGGGGCGTAAGCAGAAAGTCGGCACTAAGCTCTAAAAGAATGAAGCTCTGTCATCTGTGACAATGGATATAGAACTGGAAGTTATTGTATTAACTGAAATCAGGCATAGAAAGAGGAGTACTGCATTATCTCACATCTATGTCTCACAGAAGTTGAGAATGGAATGACCATTACAAAGCTGGAGACAGTGGGGAAGGAGAGGGCGGTGGGCACTGGTGGCTCAGGCCTCTAATTCTAGCTACCCAAGATGCTAAGCCTGAGACGGCAGTTCAGAGCTAGACAGCCCAGAAAGTCTGTGAGACTCCATCTCTACTTAACTCGCAAAAAGCCAGGCTGGAGGCATGTCTCTAGTGGTGGAGCACCAGCTATAAACCAGAAGTTAAATGGCATTGTGAGCTTTGAGTCCAAGCCAAGTGAGGGTGTGGAGCTCTTAGTTCAAGTTCTGGCATTAGCACAAAAAAGAAACAGGGGAAAGGGAGAGGGAAAAGTTACCCAGTGGTTATTTAGTTATAGTCAGAAAGGAGTAAGAAGTTCTAATTGATATTATTTATATAATTTATTTTATATATAAAATATACATATATAATATAAATACATTCCAACAAAATCTAGAAGGGGCTCAGTTTGGCGGCTCCTGCCTGCAGTGAACACAGGAAGCACAGGTGCTGAGAATCATAGTCCTGCCTGGACAAAACTACGAGACCCTACCCTAAAAAACAGCTAAAGAGAACAGGGCCAGGGGTGTGGCTCCAGTGGCAGACACATTTCAGGTTCTGAGTTTAACCCTTTTAGTATCAAAGAAATGAACAAACACAAAGCCCTTTAGAAGAAAGGATTTTTCAAAGATTTTACCACAAAGAATGACAAAATTTTAATGAGACAGGTAAGTTCAATGTTGGGGTAGGGGTAGAGATGCAGCTTCGTTATAAAATGCTTGGCTAATATGTACAAGGTATTAGGTTTGATCCCCAGGACTACTAATGAAGAGAAAAAGTATTTAACATGACTTAAACATTATGCAGCATTGTTATTTTAATAAAAGAAATACATTAAAAACTTCAATTAATCAGAATGGGGAAAATCCATAGCTATGCCACCCAAAGACAAAGTTATTATTTTTAACTGACAGCTACGTACTTACCATATGCAACACTGAGGAATGACTAAACCCAGCATTATCATTAACATATGCATTACTTCACATAGTTATAATTTTGTGAAGATACTTAACATTTTTCAAGAGTATAATATAGATCTCTGGAATTTTATTCCTTATTACTTGAATGTCTATATCAAGGCTCTGAAAATATCACCTCCCTCAACTTCTCTAGCACTTGTTAACTACCATGCTAATTCTAATGAGATCAACCTTTCTAAATCCTATGAGTTAGTTTGGGTGAATTTATGTTTCTGCCTGGCTTATGACCTCCAGGTTTATCCATGGTGTTCAAAGGGCGGGATTTCCTCCATTTTAAATGGCTGTATGGTAATCCTATGTAAATATACCACCACATTTTCTTTATCTATTCATCTTCTAAGATACTTAGGTTGATCCCATTCTTGGCTGTTATAAACAACTCTGCAATGAACATGGGAGTGCAGATGTTTCTTTTACAGACTAAGTTCCCTTCCTTTTGATGTTTCTATCTAGTAGTGGGGTTGCTGAGTCGTAAAACAGTCCTATTTTTAATCTTTAAAGTATGTCTATACTGTTTTCCACAATGTCTACATTAACCACTTAGCACTTGTTAACAATATCACTTGAGTCTTTTTGATGTATTTTCTCCCTTATATACACAATCACTCCATGTGCACGGTTAACACCTCACCTTTTCTCTTAATGTTATGACAGAAAAGTTCGTATGTTGTACTGTCTTAAATCATGTCCACCCCGCCTGGTGCTGGGTATAGAATCCAGGTCCCTGTGTATGCTAGGCAAGTGCTCTACCACTGAGCCATACTCCAAAGCCCCAAACCACCATAGACCATTCTATTAAGTACATGTGCTATAATTTTACTGGCGGACATCAAAGTCATTTCCATTTTCTTTTCTCTGTTTAAAATGCCACTATAAAAATGCTCTATGAAGCTTTTCTGTGTTTAAGGCTGTTTATGGATTCAGAAATTAAAATCAGTGGGTCAAAGGACACACAGAAAATAAATGCTGACGTAGAGAATCGAGGCAAATACTAGTTGAAATGACTTTACCTCCTAGGTATAAAGATTTGTCTTGGTACTAACTAGTGACCACTCAAATCTTAGAATGCCACAAAAAACTGTCTAAGAGAGCAAAGCCTAAGTTACAAGCTCTGTCCACTGGACTCTGCTCCTTTACTTACACAAGCGTACGTAGGCTGCGCCTTAGAGCTCAGTTTGTCACCTTACCTAGATCTACCATCAGAAGACGAGTGAGGGCTGTGTAGAAGGTTGTTCGGCACCTGAGGTCACTGAGACTGTAACTGTCACTGATACCAAGAAAGGGGAAGTGTTCACTCTAACAAAAGCAAAAGAGCATCCAAGATTACCAACGGTCGACCTAAACTGTCAAACAATTCTGGTCATCATTAACAACGAGCACTTACCGTGTGGTTTTTTAGCATGAATTTCACAGCATCCATCTTCACAAGTTTTTTTAAAAGAATATAGGTATAACAGAAGTTAAGGAATCTAAGGAAAGAATTGGTCTTATCAATATATGATAAATCACAAAATAATGCTGGACTACAATGGCATCAGTTTCTATTTATGATGAATAATTATTATTTCCAACAGTATCCTGTAGAATTATTTTCCATTCTGCTAAGAATGATAATACATTATTAACTAGTGCAATTACTTTTCCATCTTATACATATTCTAGTTATAGAAAAGAAGAATGGATTTTATAATTAAGACAAGAACTCTTTTACTATTAAAGTCTTGAAAGTGGAAAATTAAAACTGACCCTCTCTACTCTTTGGGTTGTAACCCAGGAATTTCTTTTTATTTAATGTTATTTCATAGTAAAATAATTATAAAGGACCTATAATAGGCAATTCTTAAAGACAATTATTCAATTTTAAGAAACAATGAGGGCCATGAATGGTAGTGTATATTTATGAAGGAGGTATAGATCAGAGGACCATGGTCCATGATTGGGTCTGGGGGTGCAGTAGGGGTTTAAGAATCTCTCTAAAAAATAAAAGCAAAAAGGTCTGGGGCATGGCTCGCATGGTAGTATGCCAGAGGCCTTAAGTTCAAATCCAATACTACATACACACACAAAAGGAAACAAATGAACTCAACAGAAATCTAAGATCAGAATATAGTTATGAGGATATAGAAAATTGCATCACCAAGTGTTGAAGGATAGCTTAAAGAATTAATACTTCTGGGTGAAAATGAGGGAGGGGATGACACTGTTCAAAAAGAAATCTACTCATTACCTTACCTATGTAACTGTAACCCCTCTGTATATCACCTTTACAATAAAGTTTTTAAAAAGAATGAGTATTTCTTAAGTGTTTAAGTAGAAGGCCTTCTTTTATATTATTTCACCCAATCTTTACATGGTTAAACATGATTTATTATTAATATTCTGTAGCTATGAAAACAGAAGCTCAAGAGAAACGGAATCACTTGCCCAAGATCACACAGAAGAGGTTAACTCGGCTCACTGTAACTGAAGTTGAGGAATTACCCACATAACTACAAAGCCCAGAAGATTTCTAGTACCAGGTAAACTGGAAGCACACCTCATCAGTATGTGATCATCCTTCTCTTCGCACACTCTTGTGTTTTCTACTACAGCTAGGGTATCTTGGTCATCCCCTCTAGACGGACCCATGCATTTCTTTAAAAAGCTGTAGAACTCTTTCATGGGTCCAGTCATGTTGTAAGACAAAAATGGCTCCTTCCCTTCTTATTATCTTCAAAAAGGTACATCCATAAACTGCCCCTGCAGAGTGGTACTCAATTTTAGCCTCAGCTGACGGTGTCAAAGAGTGAGAAATCCAGTGAGAAACCTGACCACACTCAGTTCAGTTGGCCGGACCTCTCTGAGTAACACCCTCAGCCTACCGAAACCTTTGTTTCCATTTCCAACAACTGAGAATGAAGCCTAGTCAAACATGTCTTACAGCATTGTCTGGAGGATCAGAGGATACAAAAGGCTTTGCCAATTCCAAATCAGGGAAAGTAAGTAAAACATGCAAAGAACGTACAAAACTAGTACTAGCTATAAGGTTTACTGAGATAGGCAAATGACTTCCCCAAACACAACTCGTATGACTTGGATGTAAGCCGTGTAACGTGACCACTACAGTTACACAGCAATTGTGTACATGCACCCACACTTTCTAAGGATGCTATAGCACTCACGCACTTTCTGAAGTGTGTGGTTCTGGAAGGCACTCAGGCACCAAGTCTTTCTGGCAGGTTGAAGGACAAGAACAGGCAGCAAGTTTTCTCCTGCATCTAAAGATGCACGTCTGATGATTTTTCATAATCATCAATCACGGGCAGAAGGACTGCCATTCAAATTTCACTCAGTTAAACAGGGGTAGGGATCAATAAACTTCAAAATATCTTAAGTAATTACCATATACAATTCTCTTAAAATTGCTAAGTTAAAAGTGACAGGGTCTATGGGTAATATAAATACTGCCATTAACAGGGATCTTTCTTGTCAGTGATGTTAATAAACAGCAAGGCATGCTTTGACAATACAATATTTATGGAAGCAATAAACACAGCATTCACAGGAAGAATCTCGTCTGCCAAACACACATTTTCTGCAGAACTGCATCTGTGCACTTTGTGCCAAGGCCAGACTTACTGCCTTTTAATTACATTCCTAAGAAAAAAGCGATTAAGGATTTTTATTTTTTTCAATAAAGGAGAGACTGAGAATTCATCTGAGTATTTACATTTCCTTATAAGAATTCAGTACAAAGCCAGTATGGCCTTAAGAAGATTAGTAATGTTAAAAAGAAAAGCCAAATGGACCCACTTATGATCTTTTAACTTTCATTCTGCTCTAACAGACTATAGTTCTCACAAGTTGTGCCATTTGAACTGGGTGGGGCAGTGGGTGACATTATAGCCTGTAGCTCATGGCAATAAGCACACTGAATAGCTGCAATAACAGCACCTGTGTTAGGAGTTCTGAATAGGACTCACCCATGGGGAAAAGTAGAGTCAAGATTTACATACAAGTCTGTCTGACCACAAGTACATTCACCCGTCAGCCATGCAGGTATGCACATAGTGTTCATGAACATTAAGCACAAGACAAGAGATTGGAAGGAGAATGGCAGGGATTACTCTGAATAACTACTGTACAGTCAGCACCGAAGGACTAGGGCTTACAAGTATTTCAGGCTGGCTTTGCAGTCTTTGGTAGGGACTGAAATCGGGACGAGACCTCGCCGAGTGGTAAGGCATTAAGGGAGGAGAACGGCACATGTGGCAATTCAGCGCAACACAGAAAGGGGAAGGTAAACACATTACCTTGGTCCAAATATCAAGTACAAATTGTAGTTGAGTGGTGCCAGGAAATTAGATAGGGGAACTCAGTAAGTCAAGTACTGTAAAGGACCTAATTTTGCTCTGGCCTAAATAACAAGTGGAAACGATTTGGGCTTTTGAGAGAGGCAGGGTGACATCTAAACAACACCTGAGGGGTAACACTGTGAGACAAGGGTCTAAAGAACCGGGGAAGACCCGAGGAAGGGCGGCAGAGCAGCAGAGCAAACTCTCTTACCTAGGCCTTGTATGAGAACAACCAAGTAGCAAAGATCAAGAGAAGACTTTCCCAAGGCTGATAGAGACAAAAAGAGAGAGAGAGAGAGATGAACGAGCATTTCTTTTGATGAGTGCTAAGAGATGCATGCCTGAGGGGTGTATGATAGAACTAGTTTTCTTCAGTGTGGTCACAAACATCTGTAGATAGTGGTATTCATGAAATAAAGGAATTCATTTTAACATTGCTTCAAAAAAGCAGAATTGCTATTGTTTATTATTTCCTGTAACATACGCAATTTACTCCTTCACGGTTCTACATCTTTGCTTCATTTCTTCTCTTCTACTGGTTCTTGACTACTATCACATCTAGAAAGTGGTAGGTAAGGTTAAAGACACAGTAAGGATGTCTGGTTGGGCACATTACTTGGTACTTTAAAAATGTTTAGGAGCTGGGAGCAGGTGGCTCATGCCTGTCATCTTAGCTAATCAGCAGGCTGAGATCTGAGGATCACGGTTCAAAGCCAGCCCCGGCAGGAAAGTCTGTAAAACTCTTATCTCCAACTAACCATCAAAAACATGCAAAACTATTCTGTACTTAATGGCCTGCTCATTAGCTGTAGCTAGCTAACTGTGAATTAATGGGGCTCCCTTAGAGTAGCCATATTACATCAATGCCAATTATATTACAGTGCCAATTATTTTTAATGTATAGATTTTCAGAAAATTAGCTCACAAGTTATGTGAGTTAAATTTATAAAAAAAGAAAGAAAAATAAATGATGTTAATTGACATTGGGCTAATAAAAATTATTACGGAGAAATTAAATTTAAGATCATTATGACATCAAATCTAGATTAAAGATACAGATCTAGTTATTATGCCAAAAACAAAGAAGCAAAGCAAAGACAAATGGACAGAAAAGTATGGAGTTGAAAATGAAATAATCACAGTAATCAGGTAGCTTGGATAGGAACAGATTCTTTGGCTTGCAAAAACCAAAGAACTGAAATAAACTAGCAAATAGGTTGTGATGTATGTGTAGAAAAACTATAGTCAACAAATTCTAGGGTGTAAGAACTAAGGGGACAGTCCCAAAACCTTAGAGAACTACTCTGAGACGAAGTGGAAGGTAGACAGCCAGGGCCAGTTTCTCCTGTGCGTGAGCTGCACATCTGTACAGGGTGCCAGGCAGATATGTGTGTGTGTGTGTGTGTGTGTGTGTGTGTGTGTGTGTGAGCCGCACATGTACTCAGGCTGCCAGACAGATGTGTGTGTGTGTGTGTGTGAGCTGCACATCTGTACAGGGTGCCAGGCAGATGTGTGTGTGTGTGTGTGTGTGTGAGCCGCACATCTACACAGGGTGCCAGGCAGATGTGTGTGTGTGTGTAAGCTGCACATCTACACAGGGTGCCAGGCAGATGTGTGTGTGTGAGCTGCACATTTGTACAGGGTACCAGGCAGATGTGGCCTTGGTTTAAATACTGGGTTTAAGCCAAGATCTGACCTTGGTTTAAGATGGGGTCTTGAAATTCTTAATAATGTTTAGCTAGGGGGCCTACAGTTCCTTGAACTAGGACCTCATAATTCTGTAGGTGTTTATGTAATAACATAAAGAAGTGATTGGTCCTGAGAACTGCTGTTAAAAGTATTGATAAAAGCCGGGCGCACCGGGCACTGGTGGCTCACGCCTATAATCCTAGCTACTCAGGAGGCTGAGATCTGAGGATCGCGGTTCAAAGCCAGCCCGGGCAGGAGAGACCGTGAGACTCCTATCTCCAATAAACCACCAGAAAACCGGAAGTGGCGCTGTGGCTCAAGTGGTAGAGCGCTCGCCTTGAGCTGAAGAGCTGAGGGACAGCGCCCAGGCCCAGAGTTCAAGCCCACGACCGACAAAAAAAAAAAAAAATATTGCTAAAAGTTAAAAAATGAGTTTGAACAAATTCATTAATTGCTGTACAATTATTTTCACTTTTTTGGGGGAGGCGGGGGTGTTGGTCATGGGGCTCCAACTCAGGGCCTGGGCTCTGTCCCTGAGCTCTTTGCTCAAGTCTAGTGCTCTACCACTTTAAGCCACAGTGCTACTTCTGGTTTTCTAGTGGCTAATTGGAGGTTAGAGTTTCATGGACTTTCCTGCCTGGGCTGGGTTTGAATTACAATCCTCAGATCTCAGCTTCCCCAGTAGCTGAGATTATAGACGTGAGCCACCAGCTTGTACAACTATTCTTTTTTTTGATGGGGGGAGGTTAGTTTGTTTGTAAAAGCCAACATACTTTGTGTTTCCTCAAACTTTTGAGGGGCCCACAGAGAACGAAACTTTCTTCCTTATTATTGTGTCTGAGACCCAAAGTGAAGCGCATTGCTGCTGTAAATTTCAGTAAATAATCAACTGCAGAAGAATCCTGATCACTTGATAATCTTTAATGGACAGCTGGGTTAGGGGTACCTGTCAGCACTTCCCCGTCACGTGATCTGACGGGCCGCTCCCTCGCTGCTGGTCCTTCAGCAGTCAGACAAGGCCGGACCCTCACTCCCGAGCGGGAAGGGCTGGCCTTGCACAGCCACTTCAGCGCCGTGTCTGATCTGGTGCGGTCATGCCCAGCTAGGAAGTGTCTGTCTGCGTTCATGCACCTCATGGCGCTTGTCAGCGCTGACCCCTCAGCCCGCACCACTGGGGCCAGGCAGCCTCCTGTCTTCGGCAGCGGTCCTCTTAGAGAGGAGGGCCTGTCAAGGGCCTCTTAGTCTCTTTATGATCTGCTAGAACCTGAGGCCACCTCGCTTCAAGACAGAGGAAGGCTTCCCAGCCAGTCCTGAAAAGGACCTTATTTTGCAATTTCAGTTTCCAGTCAGATAAGAGTACCAAGCAGAGAGACTGGTGTTGGGTGACACAAACACTGGATAACTTTCACCTGAAGCAGATTAGAAGAAAAACAAACCAAAACCCAAACCAAAAGTATCTGAAGATATCTACTATAAAGCAACATGGAACATTCGAAAGTTTCAGTAATATAGCATGGTTTTTGTTACTAATATTTTAAATAAAAATGTCTTGAATATTAACATAGAAATAGATTTCCAGCCAGGCACCAATGGCACATGCCTGTAATCCTAAACTACTCAGGAGGCTGAGATCCAAGGATTGCAGTTCAAAGCCATCCCAGACAGGAAAGTCTGTGAGACTCTCAGAAAAAGCCAAAGGCGGTACTGTGGTTCAAGTGGTAGAGGGCTAGCTTTGAGCACAGAGAAGCTCACAGACAGTGCCCAGGCCCAGAGTTCAAGCCCCAGGACTGGCCAAAAAAAAAAAGGAAAAGAAAAAACACAAACAGCTTTCCATTAACAGAGGCCAATAAGATGATTATTTTTATCTCAAATAACTTTCTATTGCTGGAGAATGTCATCTTATTTTTAACACAGAAATAACACACTGCTTTAAAATCAAGATTAAAAAATATGTCACAAAGAAGTTGATTGAAATCAACACAACATGCATTAGGTAAGCAGCAACTGCACTGAAATAGATACACCACTCAGATATTCCATTATGTAAATGAACTCAAAGATATTTCATGAATGACCAGCTAGAAGGGACATAATGATTTATAATTCAAATAACTGAGCACTGAAATCAAATTGAGCTAATATGTATTTCTAAATATGCAAACCTGAAATAATTGTTAAAAAATATAAATTAATGCACCTATGTTGAATCATTCATATTTGTTGGTTTAAAATGTTACAGCCTTTTAAGTTCTATCTAATAAGTTTTCTGAAAATTAAGATTTTTTTAAAAATTAAATTGAAGTGTTCAAAAGGAAAAGAAACAGTTTCTGAAATAAAGGGTTGTAATATTTGGAATAAAATATATAGTAGAAAAGCACATTAAATAGCAGACACAAATAAATTATGCATTATGCAAATTATACTAAAATACAAATAAAATTAACTTTACATTAAATATCAATTTCACCCCAAAAGTAGAGTAAATCTAAACCATAGCTATGTGCTATAAAAAAACTAAGGTTTCCTTCTAGATAATATGTTCTTAAAGTAATTCATTGTGAAAAGGCCGGAGTTTGCAATTCGAGGAAGTACTTATAAACCACTTCATATGTTAGAAATAAAGAGTATTTCAGCATTACTGTTAGAAAAAAATACAGTTGAGTTCTTTTTTTAATAAGAAAAAAATACATATCCCAAAAAGCCAAAATGACCACTGGAATTGGGTTGTACATCATTTTCCAGTAAAAAGGAAAAACAGCCTGGACAGGTGTAATTTATCATTTTTCTGATTTAATATCAAAGAAATATATTAAAATAATAAAAAGAATCCTGAAATCCTCAAAATTTGTAGTGATAAATAGCCCTCCCTGTCTTTATTGCATTATACCTACTAACAGAAATATTGCATGGTGGATTTCACCAGACAAGGACGATTATTTTCCAATAAAAAGTTGCATATTAAATTCCAGCACAAAAGTGGGTGTCTAATACTTTGGAAATCTTTTATGGTTTTCCAAGGAACACAATTTTAAACTTAACGAATACAAACACATTCCTGGAATGAACCCACATTAAGTTTCTGTCCAAAGCCGCCCATTTTCAGAATTTAAGTATCAGCTAATGCTAATAGTTAACTAAAACAGCATTTAGTTTTCACAGCACCTATATGTTTGATAGCTAATGTATGAAAGATGATCTAGACAGTCCTTTCCAATGGAAGAAATATAAAAATGGTAACTACCAAGTATAATCTAGTAAGAAAGAAGGATGAAGTCTGAGTTTTAGGAATCTGCTAGATAAAGAAATATAAACACTTACTATGTAATGGGAAATCTTAGGAGTAGACAGAACATTGGTTTGGTGAGGCTATTAAAAATGCAATAAAAAAAGCTTATTCTTTTCTTCCCATTACTACTCCCTTGTGCCCTCATGAAAATGATGCTCTCTTCAACTTTAGAACACACACACATATATATATATATATATATATATATATATATATATAAAATGTGTAAAATGTGTTATATGTTATATGTATTTGCTGTTAGAAGTACAATGTTTATAACATTTTAAAAACATCCTGACCTCCTTAAAACTAGCTACATGCTTTCTTAAAGAAAAAGAATTTCTGATAGTTAACCTGGGTGAGTATAAACAAAACTAACAGCGATAAAAATTCAATTATGACTCAGAAATGCTCCATAGTTTGACAGCTATTATAAAATTTCAAAAACATGCCCTGATGTATAAGACTTCTCATTAAAAAAAACTGCAAAAGCATAATAAATAAGGAAAATACCTGGCTATTACAACTTGGTTTCTAGTTGTTTACATATAGTATCAGATACACAGTGAAAAGGATATCCAACAGAAAGGTCATTTAGGAACTGAAGAGTCCTGGAAATTACAGGCTCACATCTTCCCCAGTATTTAAGATTTGTAACACTAAATACAAAATAAAAAAAATTGTATTATATGTAAGACATTTGCCTATATAGGGAGAATCACAGGAACATACACATTTATGTAAATTAGATGACCTAAATCGTAAAATGAAAGGCAGGTTCAACTTCCAATAGAACACTTAAAAATTCTTTTCTAGCACATTTAAATTTTTGCATAATCAATCCATACTCAACCTTGCTCTCCAAATGGTACATAATTGTATAAACTTAAAAACTGTACAAACTTAAAAATCCTTTTTCCAAGAAACATTGTTTGTAACCAAGACAGACATTAGATAATAGAGGCAAGAGTGCAAAGGTCAAACGGAGGCTAAAAGTCACTGCCGAAACAGAGCTAGCTTCCTGTAACCAGGACTGTTTATGCACCTTTGCTCTCTTCAAACAAGATAGTACTACCTACCTGTCACACATGTACAGTGGGGTGACAAGTAGAGGCATGCAAATTTAAGCTAAATATAGAAAGATACGTCTATGATTAGAACTCAGTTAATTCTGCTAATATTAAGGCTAATTTAAGGAGAAGTCCCACAAACATGTCTCAGCATGGCTTCCTGTTGAAACTAACTGTTCTGTCTGAAAGAAATTTTGAGCTGGGCACTGGTGGCTCGTGCCTGTAATCCCAGCTACTCAGGAGGCTGAGATCTGAGGATCATGGATCAAAGCCAGCCTAAGTCTGTGAGACTCTTTTCTCTAATTAACTACCAGAAGACTGTAAGTGGAGCTGTGTAGAGAGCTAGCCGTCAGCAAAAAAAGCTCAGGAACAGCATCTAATCCCTGAGTTCAAGCCCTATAACTGACAAAAAAAAAAAAAAAAAAAAAAAAAAAGAGAGGAAAAAAAGCAAAGAAGAAAAAAGAAACTATGATTCCAATGTTTCAATAAGCTCCTCTGGTACAGGCTTCTAAAATGAAGTGCTCTCTTTTAACTGAAGAGGGAGTGGGGAGAGACAGAGAAAAAGAGAGAGAGAGAGAGAGAGAGAGACTGTCTAACTGACCCAAAGGGTCAATATTTGTTTTAAACTGTGTCCTGATATTGTATGGCTATCTTAACAAACACTCTAAGAATTAAAACAAAAATTTAAAGCTTTATTAAAAAGTAATGTCTGAGCTGGGTGCCGGTGGCTTGGGCCTATAATCCTAGCTACTCAGGAGGCTAGAGGATTGCAGTTTGAAGCCAGCCAGGAGAGCAAAGTCTCTGAGAAGCCTATCTCCAGTTAGTCTCTAAAAAGTTGTAAGTATTGCTGCGGCTTAAATGGTAGAGTGATAGCCTCGAGCACTAAAGCTCGGGGACCACACCCGGGCCTTGAGTTTAAGCCCCAGGACAGGCAGGAGTGTGTGTGTGTGTGTGTGTGTGTGTGTGTGTGTGTGTGTGTGTGTGTGTGTGTGTGTGTGTGTGTGTGTGTGTGTGTGTGTGTGTGTGTGTGTGTGTGTGTGTGTGTGTGTGTGTGTGTGTGTGTGTGTGTGTGTGTGTATGTGTGTGTACCCAGGCCTTGAGTTTAAGCCCCAGGACAGGCAGGAGTGTGTGTGTGTGTGTGTGTGTGTGTGTGTGTGTGTGTGTGTGTGTGTGTGTGTGTGTGTGTGTGTGTGTGTGTGTGTGTGTGTGTGTGTGTACCCAGGCCTTGAGTTTAAGCCCCAGGACAGGCAGGAGTGTGTGTGTGTGTGTGTGTGTGTGTGTGTGCGCGCGTGTGTGTGTGTGTGTGCCGCGCATGTATGTATGCAGGCGCCCATGCGTGCACTCACCCACCCAGAATATCTATAAAAAGATTCAAGTATAATGACATGATCTATTAAGATTTAAAGCAGAAGAAAAATTAGAAACCAAAACAGTAACTTACATTTTCGTCATAAATGTTTCTAAAACGTGGTTGTCATCAGTTATTCCTAAGACTTCTGACATACGGGCATATACCTGCATGGACAAATGTCACTGTCAAAAGCTTAATCCTTAATATATCCTTCCCAAGCATCAAATAAAACAAGTACAAGACGTAGTAGTACATTGTTGTAACCACATTGAATTAGGAAGAGCTGAGAGTTAATCACGGATTATTAAACAAATTTGTAATTTTAACTTTTCTTTTCAAAAAGCACCCTTCTTGGTTTGAAATACATACACACATACAAACATAACCACATACTCTTATTCCCACCAAACGACCTAATTTCTTTTCCTCAGTGGTAAACTGCCCCTTTCTTGAAGAAGGGAGTAGGTGATAATGGTGATAATAAGGTCACACTGAGGAGGGGAGCTGTTCACTGCAGGGACCTTGTGCTAGGTTTTAAACAGTATTCGGATCAGAAGCTTGTGTTACAGGCTTTCAACCTGACTGGTCCAGAAGCCTTTTCATCAGGCTGGCAGAGTGAATGAAAGGGCTAGAGGGCTGGGTATTGGGGCAGGAATTCAAAGGTGGAAAGAGAAAAGAAAAAAGAAAACTGACATGTAATCTTCTGTTGCCTCTTTTGCTAACCACCACGCCTTCCAGAAAGAACATGTCAATGACAACATCACTACTGTCTTGCCTGAGAGTAGGCTTTCATCTCCAAGAACAGTCATGTGGGACAACACTAGTCCAGGAACTATGAGCACAAAGACAGCACAAGGAAGAAAAATAGATAGAAAGGCAACTTTTCCCTTAGTCCCCCAGTGTCCACGCCCCTTGCGGACAGGCCTAAATCTAAACTTGTTCAGTTGGAGAAGATGATCTTGATGTGATTTATGCCGTACAAAATGTTTCACAACTTGGCTCCTCACACTTCATCTTCCAACATTTCCCTCAACTTCAAGCCACAGCCCAACACGGAAGGATTACTGAGGTGTGTCATGCAATTCCAGATCTTATATGTGCTCTTCCTTCTGCTGGTTCGGCCTTCTTCCTTCTCTTACCGGATTCCCATTCTCAAGCCAGTTCTTAGAAGACTGGCCGCCTTCCCAGGAGGGCGGGGCTGCATGCTCCTCGTCTCCTCATCTGATCCGTCATGTAGCCAGGGGACTTTTGGCACTCTGTTTGGGGTGCCTTCCTCAAGTCTACATGAGCACTTTGTGGGGCGCTCTTATGCCTAGAGGGTCCCATCCGTAAGACAGCGCCGGCTAAGGGAGCACACCACACGTGTGCTCACCGTGTAACGGCGGAAGCGGCTGTCTGGACCCCTTAAGATGACATTATAATGAGGATACTGCACCGCTAATAAAAATAATTTTTCTATTAAACATACATTAGATTTCATGGAGAAAAGATGAAAACCATAAATTACCAGAGAAAAAGAAAAGTATTACAGGGAAAAGCTTGAACTGTAATTTTAATCTGGGAGCATCCCGTTATTGAGTGATGCAGCTCTCTTTGATCTTTAGTAGCACCCTTGTGAGATAAGACTTTCAAATCACATGAGTATATAAAATGAGGCAAGAGGGGCCCTTGACCCCATCATCTGCTTCTGCTCACTCTGCTTGTCTGCAGGGGCACAGACTGTGCATGCTCTCAGGTCTAGAGCTGAAGGGGTACAGACTGCATGTGCTCTTAACTTTGACTCCATTATAAGTTATATACATATCACAAAGGTGAAAGCCTGAATGAACCTAGGACTCAAAAAATAACCTCTTCCTGGGCAACAGCGTCCCCCCCTACAGATAAATAAAATCAGCCATAAATTTCATGTTCAACATAACCGTCTTTGGGAAGGACGCTGACCAGGGCCCATTTTACTGTATTCCTTTCTTTTCTGTTTTTTTTGTTTGTTTGTTTGTTATTTTCTGGCCAAGGTTTTCTGTTTTGGATCATATAATGGCTACACTGTTTTTTTAGTAAAATCAAAATTTGTATTTTCAAGACTTTAGTGTATGTACTTTATAATGACAATATTCAGAATCAATCTAAATTTTATTCTAAAATGATGCCCCATTGAATTTAAATGATGAAACACTGACTAACAGAAGTATAATAACTAAGACTTGATTTTATTCTTAATATTTAAAACATTCACTAATTGAGTCTTTTTTAAGTGGAGAGTTCCTACCAGGAAATGTTCTCCTGCTGCAGGACAAGTTGGCATGCGCAAGGCGCAAGGAAGCCGGGCAGGTCTGTTGTACTCCGCTGTCAAAACAGTTTCTCCCAGCATCATATGTGAACCAATAACACGTCAGAAACACCAGTCAACACTGACACATGGTAGTGCTTTAATCCACTATTATCCTTGTAACTCAGGCCGTTCCTTTTATCATCCATTAGCTCTGATTCCCATTATCCCTTCTACAACTGTGTCAATGCTTTTGTCCTTAGGGATCTCTCTACACTACAAGGATCTGACAGTCAAGCCTGAGTACTAAACAGGATCATTACCTCTGAAATCCACTTATCTGATCTACTGAATAGTAAATTGAAAAGCTCATTAAGAGCAACAATCTGATTTTGTTTTCACGTGTGACAGGGTCATTTAAAATCAATGTATGATTACAGCATTTCTTTTAAAAGACTCACATTTTCCGAAGCACCCTGTAGTTCTCAGAATATGTAGAATATGAAAATGTCTCCTAACATTGGGGATTTAATTATGACACAGACACAGCTAGTTTGGGGATGGGAGGTAACTTGCAGTGAAGAAATATCTACAAACTTGTTTTATCATAAAACACAAGCCAATGAAAATTTTCTACAGAAAATAATTTTAATATGATTTTAGTTTTCAACTTCTGCCACTTTACTAAAAATATTTTTTTATGATGGCAAGGAAAAGTGAAATCTCTATATTCCTTTTAAGGAAGCGTAAGTCAGCGCAGGAATGCCAGGAGAGGAAAAAGTCACTCTCAGTTCATAGACTCCTACCTTCTATTTCAGAATCCATTAGGGTAATTTGATCATAATGAGAAACAAGCAAAACTGTAAGAAGAAAAAAAAGACGACAGCCAGGGGTGGTGGTACATGCCTGTAATCTTGGCACTCAAGAGGCAGAGGCAGGAAGATGACACCTTTGAGGCCAGGCTGCACTACACAGCAAGACCCTCAAATCCCGTCACTCCCAGGAAAGTCAGCCAGCAGCGGCAATAACCCACAACTACAATCCTAGCTGCTCAGGAGGCCGAAAGCTAGAAGATCTAAGGTCAAAGCCAGCTACAGAATCTCACAGAAAAGACTGTGAGATTCCATGCTCAAGTAACCAGCAAAATGCTGGACTGGGGGTGCCTCAAATGGTAGAGTGCCACCTCGAGCAACACAGCCAAGCAAGAGTGAGAGGTCCTGAGTTCAAACTGAGACAGAGGTGAGAGAGGAGGGAGAGGAGGAGAGGAGGAGAGGAGGGACAGGGAGGAGAGCTGGGAGGGAGAGAGAGGAGAGGAGGAGAGGAGGGACTGGGAGCAGAGCTGGGAGGGAGAGAGAGGAGGGAGAGGAGGAGAGGAGGGACTGGGAGGAGAGCTGGGAGGGAGAGGAGGAGAGGAGGAGAGGAGGGACTGGGAGGAGAGCTGGGAGGGAGAGAGAGGAGGGAGAGGAGGAGAGGAGGAGAGGAGGGACTGGGAGGAGAGCTGGGAGGGAGAGAGAGGAGGGAGAGGAGGAGAGGAGGGACTGGGAGGAGAGCTGGGAGGGAGAGAGAGGAGGGAGAGGAGGAGAGAAGGGACTGGGAGGAGAGCTGGGAGGGAGAGAGAGGCAAGGGGAAAGGGGAAAGGGAGAAAAGAGGAGAGTAGAGGAAAGAGGAGGGTAGGGGAAGAGGGAAAGAGACTCAATCATTAGATGCTCTTCAAAGATAGGATAAAGACAATGAACAAATAGAAAGCATTGCAACTAGATCTTAGCTGGCTTCAACAACCCTCTCCTCTCTCCTCTCCTCTCCTCTCCTCTCCTCTCCTGTCCTCCAATAGACCTATTCTTTACTAGATGACAAACTAACAAAGGCATAAAGACTCAGCTCCTTAAGAGCAGAGATAACGCTCTTTTATCTCAACTGAGCCAATTACTTAATAAATGGCTGTTAAAGGAATAAAGGTGACATTAAAATGCACATTTCGGCCAATTTCATTTCATTCATAGTAATTTTTTTTTTTTTTTTTGTCAGTTGTGGGGCTTGAACTCTGGGCTTGGGTACTGTCCCTGCACTCTTCAGCTCAAGGCTAGTGCTCTACCGCTTGAGCCACAGCGCCACTTCCAGTTTTCTGGTGGTTTATTGGAGATAAGAGTCTCGCGGACTTTCCTGCCTGGGCTGGCTTTGAACCACGATCCTCAGAACTCAGCCTCCTGAGTAGCTAGGATAACAGGCGTGAGCCACCAGCACCCAGCTGATTCATAGTAATTTTTTAATAAAAAGAAAACCTGTAAAGGCACACTTTGTTTTGTTTTGAAATAACTTTTCTTTCTTACAAAGCAGTACATTTAAGATCTGACTCAAAGGAAGTGAACATGAGCAAACTTTTGTAATTTAGAAACGTGTAGTTTCAGAGGCTACACATTTCTAGAAAAGCTCTTGCACAGATCAGGTAAGACTGCACTTGCTCCGACTCTTCCCAGCACGGACTGTTCCGGAACTGGCATCCACACTTGCCTATCAAAACCAGAACCCGATCCTGAGTGTTTATTTTCCATAGAATATGTTTTTCCACTTACCAGCCTATGTCCCTGGACGGCAAATGCTACCGTCTTGACAAACTTAACAAGCAGAGGCTCCGGTCCCAAAGATATCTGGATCTGAATTCTGGATCTGCCACTAACTAGAAAGACTCTGAATCTTGGCTCCTTGTCAGTAAAACAGGGAAGGATGAAGAAGAGGTATCTCCACCTACATGAAGGAGTTTTTGGAGATCAAACGTCGACCAGGAACACAGAACCTGGCACGTGGCCGCTCCCTGACAAGTGCTACTTCCTTTGCCATCCCCCCTTCCCATCCTACACCTTCCTCACAGCAGGTGCTAACAGTGTCAGCCAATGCCTGGTCAAGAGAAGATATTCACATAAAAATAGCAGGAAGGTCAAGACTTCCACATAATAAAGATAACCACCAACACAAGTAAAATCCTGAAATTCTCATTAACTCTGAAACATTTAATGTATATATTTAGTCAACAGCCTGTTGTAGCTACAGAAAATGCAGCTGTTACAAGTATAAAACAACCTCTTCAAAATTTCATGATGGAAAACCCTAATTCTATGTCTTTCAAGACTATTATACCTTACAAACTAAAAAAGTACACAGTAATCAGTTACCCATCTCTCTAATTCCTGAAAAATTGTTAGAAATACAAGAAATTATCATTACCACACACTACAGAAGACATGCCTCTTAAAAAATTATTTTGATGTGTGTTTTCTTATCCCTCTACATTTTACTACAAAGGTTCTTTTAACTGTCAGAAAGGAGAATTTGGAAATATACACAATGTTTCAACCACTCACTGCAGTGACTACTGGACTAGTCCAATAACCAATAATTGCTGTGAGCATTTACAAGCTTCAGTGATCTTGTATACGGTTTTGAAGGGGAACCAGATTTTAAAAATGCTAAAAAAAAGCAAAAACATATAAACAGCAAAAAGATATTTAGCAGTAACTTTAATTTAATAAAGAACAAGATTATATGATATGATAATTTACACAACTGTTTTCTTTTCCCATCCTGATCCTTGATCTTGGAAGCCTGCAACATTGTTGCTAACATTCTGGGCATAACTCTGAAGAAACTAATTATATCAATCCTTAAATTTGAAGTAGATTACAGAACTGGGGAAACCCAGAATATTAGTTCCTAAAGGTTGTATGGATATATAATGACAGTCACAGAAATTCAATAACAGCTCTCTATGAAGTGTACTCAAAAGCACCGCACGAAACAAATTAAAAAGAACAATGAATCTCTCATTCTGTGCAAATAGGAGAATAAGAGAAAAACACTGGTCTATAGGTTTTCATAAGGAGTGTTATAATGAATTAAGATTTTGGATAATGGATTTTCAGAAAATTACAGTGAGTTAATACCCTTAGACTTGGTATAAATGTTTAAGACGTTATAACTCCTCAGAGAGCTTTAGCACATTGTAAGCGCACTCAATGCAAAGGGTGGTAATGCCAGGGGAGTCACCACAGAGAGTTCTGCTACCACAAGGCAACTGATACCAACTAATGACCCCAATTGTCGGGAGTTTTGTGTGTGCTGCTCCTGGGGCTTGAGCGAGTACTCTATCACTTGACTCACAGATCCATTTCTGGCTTTTTGGTGGTTAACTGGAGATAAGAGGCTCAAGGACTGTCCTGCCCCAGCTGGCTTAAAATCACAATCCTCACCTGTCAGCCTCCTGATCAGCTAGAAATTACAAGCATGAGTCACACCAATGCCTGGCTTCAAATTGTATGAATTTTAACCTACTGTTTCAATCTATTGAAATGACTTACCAATTAAGTTTTTTTAAACATAACTTGGAAAAGCAAAATCTGACACTAAGAAGGATACAATAGAATGAAAGCATTAATATTTCTTATGAAGAGAACTATTTTCATATTTTTCTTGGATTTCAAGTGCCCTTGCGTTCAGTTCAGAACTTTCTACAGGAAAGAGCTCATCAAACTGAAGGCTGCTGGTAGCAGAGAGAGAAGGAAAAAAGAAATAGAGCATTTAATGACTTGGCTCTGAACTACTTGGGAGGTAAGGATACTAAACTCTTCCATCAGTATTTGAAGCAGACTAAAAGGATCACCACAATTAACGTCACTGCATCAAGAGAATTAATGCTGCACTCCTCTTCACTGTACACTGAATACACAAACAGTGACACTGAATAGATCCACATTAATACTGGGTGACTAATTTTTCCATATCATATAATGTACTTTGATGAAATTCATCATCTTGTCTGTGAAAAAAAGGACACGACTGAAAGCAGGTAGAAAAAACTTTCCATGGAACTTATTTTAAAACCATGATTGTGTTGGAAATAAAGTGGAAAAGGTGAGTGATCAGCTCCCCTCACTCAGACCTGGAATATAGAATAATGTAGGAATGGAGCTCAGGCTATGGAAGTGTAAAATCAATATGAATGTTACATTTTAATTTCAGTTACATTATCTGAATCCGCCATCTGTGGTGGCCATCTTGCTAAAAAGACCTGTACCTGACAGGGCTCTTCAAGGCCTTCCCATTCTGCTTGAATAGGCTATTGTATGAGAAACTTGGAGCGGCCGCCCTGGCGGCGCTGGCCTGGCATTTCCTTCGCTCCACATCCTGTGGCACAAAGCACGAACTCAGCAGGCTGGGGTGCAGGCTGCCTGCTGCCTGTGATAATCCCCTTTCCCAGTAGGGGCCTCCACTGATGCATGGCTAAGAACATGCTTCCTCTTTTGCTTGCACCCAGTGGGGTTGGGCCCCAATCCAGGCTTCTAAGGAAGGTGGAAAAGTTAAAGGCTCCAGAAGCTGCCAGAGACATTTCTGGGTCAGATTTTAGATAATCACTGATTAGAAAGAGAGGTATGGGTATAGTATGAAATTGGCAAGACTGGTAATTTTGAGAGATTCTTTCCCTCCCGGCCCTAGGCCCAGATCGAAGGTCTAACTACCACCTGTTCAACAGGATCTGGCGGTTTGCCTTCCCTCCCTTTGGGGAGCCACTGACTACGGGTCTTCACCAGCGTGAACCTAATGCCTCCCGACAGGCCCTCACCCGCCAAGAGGGAGCCGGCTGAGGCACCGGTTACTGGTGTATCACGGGATCACAGCCTGTAGAAAGACTCCTGTGGTGCAGCCAGCTGAAAGCCAACCACAGAAGATAGAGAGTACATTTGTCTTGACACAGCTCTGCTCCTTCCTGCCGGCTGCCAATCCACTCCATGTCTGGGGCCAAGCTTCTGTTAAACTAGTCTTCTGGAGATAAAGCACCGTAAAGCGCTGGGTGAATGCGTGATCTCCCAAGCCCACTGCAAAAGGCATTAACTATAGCGAAAGCACAAGACTATTGGGAGAAAGCCTGGCCACTAGAGGGTTTTGAGACTAACTGGAAGGAGGCATTTCAGGCATTTTAACAAATATTAGTAGTTTTTACGGGACAGCGTGATTACATTTTTTGAGTATAAATGTTAATGCTGGATCAAGTTTGTGAGAGGAGGTGGCAGAGGTGGGGACCAGGGAACAAATATCTTGTTCACTTTAATTTCCCCTGCTTCTCCAAAGTGTCAGATGGGACACCTTTCTTCTGGTAGAAGGGACAGTATATTCAAGCTTGTTCAATAACATACTAATCAAAGTGGCTGGATAGTTTCTTCTCTTTCCAAGTCTGAGTAACTGGCAGGGATTAGCTACAGTGAAGCAGCTGAGGCTGTTTCCACGTCTCTCCGTGCTGACTACTGACATGCAATTCTAGGGTGACACGATCTGCAAAGGTGGGGATCAAGACAAGGCACCCTGCTCGCCCCACTCCCTGCGTGCGTGAGCCTGTGTTATAGGGGAGCCTGAGGCAAGCGTAAAGACCAGTGACCCCATCACCATGACCACAGCTCCACTCACCTTAACTACTTTCCAAGCCTTCTCTGGACCTCTGGATACATCACTCCTCGGGCGTATAACCTAAAAAGTACACAGTTTAGGGACCTGCCACCTGGAGGTGGGGATAAGAGCAGGAAGCCTTCCCAATCTCAGATGCAGGGAGAAAGGGCATCAGGGATTTTGTGACTGAGACCTGAAATATCCCTGAGTCTTTGGGGTTTACTCTGCAGCCATGAGACAAGGCGAGACCTACTTAAACTCTGGAAGTGATCAGACGGATTGCAGTAGGTATTTGTTTCAATAGAATTAGTGCAAGAAACCAATTACTCAAGGGTAGCCATAAAAAAAAACCCCAACAAATTATAAATGATATTTGGCAGTTCTATTTTTTAAGAATCGCTCAATCCTGTTGTCTTCTATGAGTCACTTTGCATATATAAATATGGCTAGTGGAGCTAATGATTTGAGCAGGTCAGGTCACCTTCTGATGGAATTTTAGTAAATTCACTTCTGACCACTTAATCTAATTCAAACCCTCTGAGAGGCACCCCGAGCTGTAAGGACAGTGGGGTTAAGACAAACTCTATGACCCTATCTCTACTTTTAACTTTTTTATTTTGTTCATGCATGTTTCCTAGGAATGTAATTCTATTTCTCTTTCTATGGTGCTGTTCTGAAACTATGTCTCAGTTCCTGTATCCAAAACAACCTCTGTATTTTCCTTCTAAGAGTAAGCTGCACTTCTACAATACAAAACAAAACTCTCAAGGAAAGCATGATGACAAGAATGGAGAAATAATGCCCCAAGGAATGAAAACAAGGTGTAACTCACTTCATTTATATTTGACTACTGTGCTGTCTACTTTTCCTCATCATCTTAAATTCTACTAAAAATGTTTCTTTGCACCATTCAGTTTCTCTCATGTCACTAGCTTAATTAACAAAAACTTTTAATTTGCTCCAAATGCAACCCCGAGTTCATTCTGTGATGGTCCATGAATTCCCTTCTGTACATCTACAATGTATGTAAAAGCCCAACTGATAGATGAAGGCACTACACAGTTACTCAGGAAGCATATTTTTCTCCTAGAAAGACAAAAATGAGCCAAGTTATTGCTGTTATTTTAGGTACCCTGAACCAGGAAGAAGCCCAGGCTGAAGTGCCATCCAAGGGAGGGCAGCACAGTGGAAGGTAGTTAGGGTCCCACATTGGCTAATAAGCAGGCATGCCCACAAACACTTTAACCATGCCTCTGGCCTTTTCCTTTTGCCTTCCCTATTTTGGAAGTGAGGTCTCCTTTGATGCTGGGCTGGCCTGGGCCGTGGCCCTTCTCCTTAGGCTTCTTCGAGAGGCTGGGGTGGCCGGTGTGCGGCACTGTGCCCAGCCACCGTGCCTCCCTGTGCTGGGTGAGCACGCGTGGACCCCACCCTCAGACACTCAGGCGGAATCTCTTGAACTTGGTGAATCATGACCTCCCTACCTCTGCATCCCTAAGCAGCTGAAATGACAGGCTTGAGCCACCTTGCCTGGCTTCCCAAGAGGCATTCTAGCCTATCTAACACAATGTGTGGCAGTTAACAACCATTTAATAAAGGATTTTTTACTTAATGAATTAATTTTGTAACCCTAGTTATTCCATTTCTTACATTCTCAAATTTCCTCATTTGCATGCTTTAAGCAACAGTGACATAAAGAGTTAGTATTCTTTAGCGAAGCACTGGTAACTTACACCTGTAATTCTAGCCACTCAGGATGCTGAGATATGAGGATCTTGGTTCAAAGCCAGCCCAATCAGACAAGTTCCAGACTCCCTTTCTGGATCAGCTGGCACAGTACAGCCATGAGTGACAAAGCTGGATGAAAGCACAGACCCAGTACCCCCTACCTCCCGTGTGAGGCTCTCCATCACTGACTAGGCCTTAACCTCGTTGAGATTGTGAAGTCTAAGAATCGTGGGATTCTGCCATTCAGTAATTCTGAGTAAGTCATAAACCCTCTGAATTTTAGTTTCTTCAATCATACAATGAGGATGCTCACAGGGTCTCATTTATGATTTGCTTGAGATGATTCATTTACAAGGTCCGTACAGGGGACCGTGGTTCCCTAAATATCAGCTACTGTTACTATGGCACATACCAAGGTGACAGTGCCTCTTTGTGGATTAAATGCTGGAAAACAGATACATGCTCTAAACTGACATGTGAACAGCGTCAGTAATTGTTAAATAAGAATGCCTAGAGGGAAGAGAGTTTAGTGAAGGGAGCCGAACAGCATGTTTTTGTAATGGGTCAAGTCTCTCAATACTTCAAAGAGTCGGGAAAGGCGATGGCAAAGGCGTGTGGCAGCTGGTGCTGTTCACCCCAAGGGCTCATCTGCTTCCCCCGAATTCCCAATTCTGAAGCCCCGTCCTCATTTTATGAGTCATCTTACTTTCCAGTTCCATCTCCACTCCAAGTTTTCAACTTACTCAGCAAGCTGTTGTTTTATATTCCCATGTTCAATAAATTAGCAAAGCCTTCTCAATTCAGATCAATGAGTCAATCCAGTTCTCCAAGGTTTGGGGTTTTTTTTGTTGTTGTTGTTTAAAATGAGACTTGAACTCAGGGTCTGGGTGCTGTCCCCAAGCTTTTATGCTCAAAGCTAATGCTATAGCACTTGGCTCACAACTCCAGTTCTCTGTGTGTGTGTGTGTGTGTGTGTGTGTGTGTGTGTGTGTGTGTGTGTGTGTGTGTGTGTGTGTGTGTGTGTGTGTGTGTGTGTGTGTGTGTGTGTGAAAGAGAGAGAGAGAGAGAGAGAGGGAGAGAGAGGGAGAGAGAGGGAAGGAGGGAAGGAGGAAGGGAGGGAGGAAGAGAGGGAAGGAGGGAGAAAGGGAGGAGAAAGGGGAGAGAAAGAGAAAGAGAAAGAAACAGAAGGGGGGAGGGAGAGAGGGGGAGGGAGAGAGGGGAGGGAGAGAAGAGAGAGAGGTTAATTGGAAATACACGTTCCACAGACTTTCCTTCCTAGGATGGCTTCTTCTGAGTAGCTAGGATTACAGGCCTGAGCCACTGGTGCCTGGATCTCTAAGTTTTTAAAATTAAGATTTTTACTAAGTCCTTTTAGTTTTACTGAATACAGACAGACAAGGGGTTCTAGCACACCATCATTAGAGCTTTAGGTGATTAAGATTTTGTGTGGTGGGCCTCCAGGGGAAGTCTTTCACAGCAAGAACTGAAAGGGCTGCTTTCTATACTACATATAAATTACTGGCCTCATGTTCTGAGTCAGTTTTTTTATTCTAGCATGGGTTATATCACCAATCTAGGATCTAGATTAGTCCTCTTGTGACATATGACTACTACAAGAAGAAGTCCAATCTGTAGCTGCAGAAATGAGCTTTATCCTTGGGAAATAATACAGGGATAAAGTTGATGAGGTAGTCTTACTAATGATCATTTTCTGAAGACTGAACTCATGCTGAAACACATCTATAGCAATTTGATACAGTGAAAGCAAAGTAGGTTTAGAGTAGGATGCTTTCTTTGAAACCCAGGGCCCACCACTGAGCAGCGTTTTCACTTCTCTGAAATTCTGTTCATATTTTGTAAAATAAAGAGAATCACATCTATGAAATAGAAGACTGTTAGAAGACTAAATGATAAAAAGTAATAGATAGCTCAGTAAAGAGCTTAAGCAAAAGTAGAAAACCAATGCAGGTTTTGATTAAGGCTGGAGAGAAACGAATTTTTTTATTCATTTCCCATAATATGTTAGCTAAAAATACAGAATATGAAACTTACAGCCTAGGTAATTTTTTACGATACAATACCTCAAACGTTCCCATGACTGAAGAGGGCCATGCGTTAGTGAGAAGTAGTGTGCTTTGTGGGCAGGGGTGGTGTTACAGCCCATGTCAGATAAAAGTAGACAGCTGCATGCTTTCGTAAGTCAGCCAAATGGACCAGGAGCAAGCACAGAACGAGGTGGTCAGAAAACTTGGGGATGAGAAAAGACTGAGTGGCCAAAAAATGAAAGGGGGTGAGTTAGTTGAGTTTAAAACAAAATTTAAGAATGCAAGTCTGAGCAAACATCAGGCCTACCCGTACACCAAGGTGTTTAGTATACTTCTGCGTATGTATACCTTCCTAACTTCCCAATTAAAAAGTTTCCAATTAAACTTATTGGGTGTGAGAGATTTTTCATGGAAATGTATTTCCAAATTTTTAATGGGAATCAATCAGAGAATAGAATTCACATGGGAAAAACTTGTTTTAAAGCCAAATTGCTTAAACACATTTATTCAGCGAAGCAAGGGGTGCCGGCACTGGGAGCCTTACAGGCCTAGGGGAGAACAAAATCCCAGTAAGCATGCCAAATGTGTTTTTATATTTCAAGACTCCTTCAACAGAAACATTATGGGAAGATAAAAATTAGGAAAACACTGAACTTAACTAATGTAAAATGTTGAAAAATGTTTTGCATTTATGCTTTATCACCAAGCGCCTTTTCCACATTTGTCCCAAGGCAGCAGATGAGGCTCTGTATTTATTCACCACTGCTAATACTAGCAACTGGAACATGCTCTTTGGCAAGGCAGAAATAAGATAATTGTTCAACATAGGCTGGCTCTTCAGCAATACTGGAAGCATTGCCTGTAATTATAGACATCTGTCACTGCTAGCCACTCAGTACTAACCCTGACATCAATATACAACCGTAGCACTAACTGCCTGCAGGCACAGCAATGGAGACCAGACACGCCAGGCAGGCAATCATCTGCTTCATCCAAACTATCTGTCAAAGGTTCCCAACCACAAATAGCTCTTACATTTTGTATCCTTAGGATAATAAGTTGATTTATTTTAGATTCTCCAATATTTACAGTCTAGGCTATCTACTAAAATAAAGAAACAAAACGTATGGCTAATGGAGGCAGTAACTGTTCACAGTCATCATAAAAGGTCATAGCTCAGCCCTGAGTGTGAAAACTGATGGAGCTCTAACCATGTGCTATCTTACAGATGTTTCCGTTTGTAGAGGCAATTATTTTCAACAGCAATTCAAAATGGTAAATACAATCTTTCATCACCAAGCACATTGCCACAGTGACTTAACCGAAGTGCTCACATTTTAAAGTCCTTTTTTTGACACATACAGGTAACTTTCAACACTGAATACAGTAGAATGCAAATGGTTAATTAGGGTTTAGTTTTACATATAGTATCTTATCTGGCAACATATTTTACATATATAAATAATGTGATATCTAAAAACTAGACAAAGATATTGAAGGATAAAATACTTGATGAATAAGTGAGTGGATACATAATCTGGTTGTACGTCAAACTTATTGAAATATTTTTACACATGCACATTCATATTGTGAAAAGCCCAAAGACACTGCAGCATTAACTGTTACTTTTTTCTTTTTTTAAAGCAGCCTTGGAAGCACACTGTACATCATTAGACATTCAGGTTAATTAGAAATAAAGACTCTCACAATCATCATAACGTGTTTCTAAAAACTCAGATATATTTTGGTCTGATCACGACTGCCTATACTAAAGAAAAACTATTAATTACTGACAGACAGTTAGCTTACAAGTGAGCTGCATTTTAAAAACCTCCTTTAAAATACAATCGCTAAATGCCTTACAGTGCTGTAATGTGAGACAGGTTCAAATCTTATTACTTCACTGAAATTAAAACCTAAGTTTTAATACTGTTCAAGTCGAACAATGATTCCACACTTTATTGCTTTTGAAATCCCTTGATGATCATAGGAAAAAATGCCCCGGAGAAAAAAAAAGACTGTTTTTGATAAACAGAAAATACAGTTTGCACTCTTAGCCTCTTTGTCATCACAAAAAAAGGATTTAATGCCAATTCTTTAAAAAAAGACTTTTTCCCCACAAAATGTGCACCTTGTGTGCCATTTGTAAAATCAGTTCACTTTCTTTTATTTATTACTGCAGCGCGGCAAGGCAATAAAGAAGCTACCGATAGCTAATAAATTACACGCCTTTTAAAACAATCCTCTTGCTACAAGAACATGTAGCTACAAAGGCTTACATTTACATGGTACATCATATGAAATGTCTGCATTTGTGTACTATTAACCATTCAGGCAAATTATGGACTTTTACCAAATAGCTGCCTAGAAAAACAATAAAGTGATTCACACATGTTCAAGACATAAAACAAAGGCTGTTCAAAAATAAGCTATGAGTATTTTCTAAAGCTCCTCCAAAATTCATTTAAAAATGTTTGGACAATATATTTCACATGTCAAAAATGGTATTTAAGGATTTCTAATAGGTTCAATTTAAATTTTATTCAATTACCAAGAATGAAGAACTAATCTATTTTCCTAGTATCATAGAGTCATTGAGAAAAAATCATAGCTCCTGAAACAAACTACACAAGGCAAGATTATAGGGTATAAGGTGAAATTCCCCAGTTCTGTCTCTTAATATTATATGTATATCTATCTCTATATATCTCTATCTTTGGGAAAACATAGGAACTTAATTATGCTTTTAAACACATTCACATTAAACATGTTTTGCTGTTATAATCTTCCCCCCCCCCCCAAATATTTACGTACCCTCAAGAACTGCTCTATGAGAACCTTACTTTATGAGAGTAAGTTGTTTATTTTCTTTTCTGGCTAGTAATGCACAGATGAGTTCTGGAATATCTATATACCAATTCCAGGATTAAGTTGTTAAATTAATCAAGGTCAGAACATATTTATGAGGTAATGTATTGCTTTTTATTATTAATTTCCTCCATTTCCTGTAATAGCTATCATAGCTGTGGCTTTTTGCTTCATACCTACAAAATTTCAACTTTGTTCAATTATGCATGATGAACAATGCTTCCATTTTTCAAAGCACAAACAACTTTGTTCCATTTCATCTTTACTACAAGACAATAATCCACTAGATAAAAAAATTTATATTTTGTAGCACTCCATTTCTTCACTCAGAATTTTTTTTTTCTCTTTATGTGGAGATCAGCTTGATTACTATAATAAGTAGGAATTCATAAGAGATGTTTTTGAAGGTTACAATGAAATAAGTTTATTTCATAATAGCAATCCCGACTGTAATAAGTAATAATAGTCTATAACATTTCTATATATGTAAGGGAAATTCGGGCTTATTTCCTAACTTGCTTTTTCTTCTTGTGATAAGTATTCAAGCTTGCTGCAATCACAACCATTTCTCATTTTATTGTTGTAAATAATGATAATATTCTCAATTAACAATTGAGAAAAATGTTTATTTTCTCTAGGATTCGCAACTCTCTTTTCTATGTCTTACTCATAAAGTGGTTTTAAGTCTTTAATGGAGCTGAGGGACAGTGGCTTCTACCTGTAATCCTAGCTACTCTGGAGGCTGAGACATGAGAACTGCAGTTTGAAACTAGCACAGGTAGGAAAGTCAGACTCTAGTTAACCACCAAAAAGCTGGAATTGGTGCTATGGCTCAAGCGGACGAGCTCTAGCCTTGAACACAAAGGTTCAGACAAAGTGTCTCAGGCCTTGAGTTCAAGCTTCAGTACTGGAGCGCGCATGCATAGACAGACAGACAGACAGACAGACAGACAGACAGACAGACAGACAGACACAGACACAGACACAGACACAGACACACACACACACACACACACACACACACACACACACAATCTTTAATGGGAAGGTCAGTCATTGTATTCTTCCTCTTGGACCATTAGGAATATGCATTCAAAGCAGGTATGACTGGGTCTCACTAACTTTATATTTTAGATAGGAAAATGCTAAATAATGGTTAGATGTCTTTTCATTGTTACATAGTGGAATGACTTTTCTCAATCTCCCTTACAGTTTACTGTTTGACAATGTTGCTTCTTAGCTACTAGGGAAAAAATGTATTTACTTACACTAACTATGGTAGAATAAATCCACATTAAACCCTCTATTGGGTGCTATTTCATTTAATGCATGGAAAATAACCTTGAATTATAGTTAGCTCTCCTCTAACCAAGGGGAAACAGTAGGTGGTACTTGTTGGTGCCAAGTGAGATAGGTAGGAGAATTCATTTATTATACTAATTATCTTTATAGAAGACACAAACTATTCAGTCTGTTGTCAACCTTGTGAACTTGGTAAGCATTAGGACTCGTGATTGTGAATGGGAAAGAGGGAACTGCAAAGCAGAACTCTTTTCCCTTTATGCTTCCACACACAACCTTTGCCACTACCTCATGTGTTTCTGTCACAGGGGAGCCCTCGTGGCTTGGGGATCAGCCTCTGGCTGGCTTTCACACTGTGCTGCTGCCACCCGCGGCCTGGCCACACTGAGCCACACACACCTGCTGGCTCTGGGTTCCCGACCTGTCAGCAACGGCCCAGCTCCCCTCCCTGAGTCGGCCCTGAGTTCTACTGATCAGAATGCCCTAGATAGCCAAGTTTATTTCCAATGTTTTTAAAATATTAAAAATGATTGTTACTGATCTAGTTGAAAATAGTAATGTTACAGCCGCTATAACAACCCTTTTTTGATTTATAAACCTTAAAAAAACTGAACTAGTTCCAACTAGTGTTGGCTAGTTTCAACACACTGTCTCCTAGTAAGACACTGTGCTAATCAATGACATCTATTTCAGAGAAATAACTAGAATCAGAAAATTTCTTTTTGTAACCATATAATCTTACTACTTCACCTAACCTAATCCATGTCCAATCAAGTTAAAAAACATTTTGCGATCTAGCATTGCTCTAGTTATGCTGATATGTATAAAATATGTGTGCGCACGGGCGCATGCGCACACACACGCACTTTTCTCAAGAATATCAAACTTTGCAAAGAAAATAAGGATAAAAGAGTACAAAATACTCAAGGAGTAAGCGCTGGAATTGAAGTTCACTGAATTAGAGATAGAGCAAAGATCAACCCTTGTATAGGACACTTTCTATCTGTATACTTACAGTTGTATTATTTTCTTATAGAACTGGGAGTTAATAACACCTTTGTATAAGACTGTTTTGAGGCTTACAAAAGATGGATTTAAGAAACTTGTTACAGGGTCTGGCATATGATAACCAAACGAATGCTAGCATTATCATTATTATCTACCTAAGGTTTAAAAACTGTCAGTGTGCATACTTGAATAGAAAATTTAAGTGAAGGACTCATCTGTGTATGGTACAAGGAGCTACATAATCCAAGCAGAAGATGCCGGGAGTCAGAATGGTAGCAGGATGTTGTGGGAACTAAAAGTGGATGGTAGGTGGAGCTATACCATAAAGAACCATAAAGGCTTAATGTGGCAGGCAGTACAAGGGTCTCCACAGAGAAGTCCTAAGACCCAAGTGCTCTTCAGTTCTTCTCTACGTCTGGGTCAGAGCCAGAGAGGTCAAGCCCTGGCACTCAGCCTCTGCTGCTGAGACCCTGTGCTCTTCTCTGATGGTCTGGGCTTCATGGACATTTTGTGCTCTGGAGTTTTACTTCTCTCCATTTTCCACCCTCCACCCTCATATACCTACCTATTCCTTGGGGCAGTCCATATGCTCATAAAGTTCAATTACGTGTGTACCAAGAGGCCTCAGATCCCCTTCCCTTTGGGGAAAGGCCCTCGCACACCAGGGGCATAGAGGAAATTATGAGTACCCCCATTAATTGTGTCAGTTCAGTGGCTTACCTAGTCATTATTGACTCTTACTAGGATGCCAATGAATTGTCCTCTGATAATAATTACTGATTTCAAAAGGCCAGAAAGGTAGCCTAGATATTGTCATCTTTTTTTTAGCCAGTCTTTGTGTGTGTGTGTGGGGGGGGGGGGGGTGGTAGTGGTGGTGTGAGTTTGTGTGTGTGTGTGTGTGTGTGTGTGTGTACGTGTGTGTGTGCCAGTACTGGAGCTTGAACCCTGGGTACTGCCCTTAAACTTTTTTGCTCAAGGCTGGCACTTTACCACTTAAGCCACAGCTCCACTTCAGCTTTTGGATGGTTAAACGGAGTAAAAATCTTACAGACTTTCCTGTCCAAGCTGGCTTTGGACTGTCTATGATCCTGAGATCCCAGCACTGGCTTGATAAAGAAATCTTTAATGTATGGACTTATTAAGCTTATTTATTTTCAGTTTATGCCATTGCTTGGAAAAACAAGCTCCGCAAGTTTTTCTGTCCACCACAGAAGCAGAATCTGTTCTTATTACCCCTGAACTTAAAATGGACTTAAGAAGAGGTATGAACTTAAATGTTACTGAAACTGCCACAGTTGAAGAAGATCCGGACACCAACATCAAACCTCTGACCTTCGCTTGAGTATTTAACACTGTAGGCCCGACGGGCTTATAGAGATAATGTTGATTTCTATGGGCTGTGTGCAAGCTTTGCCCTCCATGTGAAGTGTAGGCATAGACTGTATCGACGGATGCTGCTGACTGAGCTTCCTCTGCCTGTTGCTCCTGTGGGGCTGGTGTGTGGTGAGGAAGAGCTAAAATGACTGTCGCCAATACAGCTACTTGAGTCTGACTATAACCCTTGAAAGGCTGAGTAAATCCTGTTAACCACACCTTGTTCCTTTTGTTTCTTACGAGTTTTTAAAACTTTGAAAGCAAAAGAAGCACAGACCCAGAGAGAAGCAGCTAACATGTCCACAGACTATCAAGGGCTAGAAAGGAGTCAGGGACTTTGCCGAGCAGATTAAGCATGTACACTTCAACTAAAAAAATGTATGCTTTCTTGATTTCTGAGGTAGAAATTTTCTGTCACGTACTGCGTCAGATAGTCAGAGAAACCGAAGTTCGAATATCTTTCATTTTAAATGAGAACCTGAACAGATTTCTCAACTTCTTTGAGACTCCTTTTCATCATCTAAAGAATTAGGAATATAACATCTACCTTGCCGTGATACAGACAGCAGTCTACTAATGCGGGAAAAGTGTCTACTATAGTACTTGTTTTCCAACAGGTATTTTAGAACTACCAAACATGTGTTATATTGAGAAGAAAAGTTATGTGTCTAGAAACAATTGAACCTATAAAGAATAAAGACCTTTCATTAAATTGTCAGTGCTTTTTTTTAAAAAAAGAATAGATATGTAGAGTATCACTTACACTCATCACTGTGCATCTGTTGCTAGTATGTTATACTATGGCCAAATATCTATTAAGCAACTTAAATTGTAATGTCTGGGAATAAGCAACCAGAAAGGCAGAAAACACTGCAACTGCATCACATACCCTACACTGTACTTAAATTGAAAAGTAACTGTTTTCACAGGAATTAAATGCCCCTAGAACCATGAGTGGCATAGATGGCTCACTCATTGCCAAACACTGAAATCTTTCTAAAACTCAAGATGGATGGATGGCAGCAGGTAGGGAGAACATAAAAGCAGATGGTTTGGACAGTCTGAATACAAAAAAGCAGGTGCTTAGCCAAACAGAAGCATTGGCCAGTTGCTGCACTGCTGGTTCTGATCCCACGTCCGGCTTGCCTTCCCTACCTCCCACATCTGCTCATGGTGGCTCATCAGACGCACGGAGACGAGGGTGAAGACTCAGCCTGCAAACCCAGAACTGACCATGGACACAGCGATCCGCGGTTACACCCACGGGGTTCGCTCACTGCTTTAAATGGAGAGGTGTGGAAACCTGTATCGTTCTTCACAATCAAGACACTCCTTGGCTTTAAGATCATTATTTTTAAAAGAGCACAATAAAAGGACATTAAGGTCGAACTCAAAGAAAACATTTATAAAGATAGATGTAAACTAGCTCAAAGCTTAAACCCTGTCTTCAGATTAAATACTATGGTGTTCAATAAAAGAATAAATTAATATAAATTAGCTTCTAGAAATAGAAAGAAAGCAATCAGTATGTTTACTACATGAAGAACCAAACGACACATTATGTGTCAACACCACACACTTCTGTTGGGCCTCTGAACAGACTAGAGATTTCTAAGGAGATTATGACATAGTGCAGCGTTAACTCACCTGTCAGGGACACGGACACTAGACACAAAGAATGCACTGCCTGTCCAGTTCAGACCCCTGCTCGGTGTGCACTGGCAGTAGAAAAAGTTATAACTATTTCTGGAAAAATAATCATTATTATTTTAGTGTTTTTCAAAATTAGTTTTATGTAGTATGGGATTTTTTGGGGAAAATGTGTGTTTGTGTGTGTGTGTGTGTGGTGTGTGTGTGTTGATCCAAACTTCAATGAGCAGAATGTAAAAGTGTGTGTGTGTGTGTGTGTGTGTGTGTGTGTGTGTGTGTGTGTGTGTGTGTGTGTGTGTGTGTGTGTGTGTGTGTGTGTGTGTGTGTGTGTGTGTGTGTGTGTGTGTGTGTGTGTGTGTGTGTGTGTGTGTGTGTGTGTGTGTTTGTGTTGATCCAAACTTCAATGAGCAGAATGTATGAGATCCAGGACATCTCCAAAGGGATCAAGTATACCAAGAGGAAATGCTGGTAGATGTCAAATTAGGAGAGAGAAGGTGCAGAAGGCCATGGGAGATCAGATGATTTTTATGGAGGTAGAATCAGCACAAAGAGCTTGTACCTAGGTAGCTAAAGCCCATGTCAGAGTTACTTCATTCTGTGAGGAGAGAAGCAAGCATTTATGAATGAAGCTTAAACCCATGCATAAAGTTCCAACACAGAAGTTCATAACGAATGACATTCCTTCTCTAGACAATTTTTTTTGGGGGTCCGGTCGTGGGGCCTGAACTCTGGGCCTGGGCGCTGTCCCTCAGCTCTTCAGCTCAAGGCTAGCGCTCTACCCCTTGAGCCACAGCACCAGTTCTGACTTTTTTTTTTCTTTTTGCTTATGTGGTGCTGAGGAATTGAACCCAGGGCCTCATGCATGCAAGGCAAGCGCTCTACCACTGAGCACCTTCCCAGACCTCTAGACAATTATTTTTTGCTATTGTTGCTCAACCTTTTCCACAACAAAAAGTCTTACCCCATGTGCGCTGAGTCTTTTGAGCATGCCATGTCTTCGGCCACCTGTTTTGTGCATGTCACAGCACCTTGGTCTTTACCCCAAGCTCAAGTGACTACCTTCCCACCTCACTCCAGTGCCTGGGGTGAACAGTAAGAGAAGAGAAATCTCGGGGAATACGAAAAATATGAAATGTTTGGTACAGCTTTTTATAGGTGACTAATACATACTAATTCTTCCTCCTGGGAAACTATTATACACACATGCATTTTCTTCCAAAAAGCTATCCTGTGGGGAAGTGGCGCTGTGGCTCAAGTGGTAAAGCACTATCCTTGAGCTGAAGAGCAGAGGGACAGCGTCCAGGCCCAGAGTTCAAGCCCCGCTACTGACCAAAAAAAAAAAAGCCACTTTACTAATTAAATAATTAAGGCAATTATGTCTTTTCCCTGCCATTTTTTGGTTAGTTTTTTGAGAAAAGAAAGGTACTTTACAACTGCATGGAAATATAATTTTTGAGGAAGAAAATATAGGGCTTATTCCTAAGAGCCACACAGACTTTAGGGAAACAGATATGACACGTATTTCAGGCTTAGTCCCACTTAAAATTGTATTACTGTCACGGACCAACCTTTCGCGTGACACTTCATGAGGCGACGTTACTGGTTCTTGCTTATCACACAATCTTCCTGCATTGCTAAGGTGACATGGCATTTCTACCAAGTGCTGGTGGCTCATGCTTATAGACCTAGCTAGCTACTCAGGAGGCTGGAGTCTGAGGATCACAGGTTGAAGCCAGCCTCAGCACACAAATCTGCGAGACTCATCTGCAATGAATCAGCAAAATGCAAGAGTGGAGCTGTGGCTCCAGTGGTAGAATGTCAGCCTTAACTGGAAAAAGGCAGATGAGAGCATGAGGCTCCAAGCTCCAGCCACAGCACCAACACACGCAGGCAAGCACACACACTTATTTGTGCTAGAACCACAACATCCTAGCTGGGCACCAGCGACGTCAGCTTGCAATCCTGGCTGGCTGGGAACACGAGTCTTGGTGGATGGGGCTTCGAGACCAGCCCACCTCTCAGCCCACGGCTGAGTACAGTGGCATGTGCCGGCTAACCCAAGCCACCTGGGAGGCTGAGGCTGGGAGAGCCCAAGCCCAGCAGAAAAGTTCTCAAAACTCCATCTCCATAGGGTTCGGCTGAACCTGGCGGAGAGCGCCTGTGAGCTCAGAGATAATGAGAAGCCTATCTCGGACAGATCACAGCACAGGTGCCCACCAGAAGTGAGACCCTGTCTCAAAATGATCAATGATAAACAGGCTGGAGGCGTGGCGCAAGTGGTAGAGAGCAGGCTGAGTAAGCACGCGGCTCTGAGGCCAAGCCACCTAATCTCAAACAAGAATAAAGTGCCAAAGTTCCCAAAAGGGCTGCTGAGAAAAGCTGTGTAGGGCAGGGGACACAGGAACCCTCTGTAGAAACAAGGGCTATTTTGGGGTCCCAGAATATCAACTATTGCTACAATTTTATAATGAAGAAAACTTTCCGCTCCTCTTCGGTGTTTCACCAGAGAAAGGAAAATGATTCTTGCTTAGAACAAGGGGAAAGAGATTCTGTTTTAAAGCACAGGTGGACTGTGGTAGGCTATGAAGCGAGCCGGTCAGATGCGGGCTACTGAGAACGCTGGCTGAGCCAGCATACATGGAAAATGGTCCCCAAAGATTTCTTCTTTGGGGCTTGAGGAAAAAAAAAAAGCCTTTTGTTTCTTATGAGTCATTGCTACTGTTAGTAACTAAAATAAGTCAAGCTAAGAAATCTAGTTTGACTTTACAAACCAAAATCCTAATGTTTAATGTCTAGCTTTCACAGTTTATGCTAAACCCTTTTTGATAGAACAATAGCCCTTTCAATTTAATATCATGCAAGCGCCACACAAATCATTTACTGCTGTCTTCAGTCACAGAACAGTCAAGTGAAGCATGAAACGCTCTCTCAGCTGATTCTCCACACATCTCTATGCCTGCAGCTAAAATCCATCACAAGCAAGAATACTCCAGAGAAATAACAACATAAAACCATGTGTCCTCCCCCGCACAGGACTCTGCGCCAGAGCGGTGCACTCCACGGTCTGTGACACCCGAAGAGGATGACAAAAGGAACTACAAATTATCCCGTCTCACACTAAGTCATAATGTCATTTCAAGTGAAGCAAAACACAAAAAGGGATTTCACAGAGAGTCAAACACTCAGTTTTCAAAGGTCCTCCAAATCTGATCTATGCTCTGTTGTGGCAAGCAACATTATAAAGGACAAAACAAACTCTAAACTAAACAAAATGATACAGTGGACACGCACTGCCAATGGGGAAGGCAACGCGGGCGCCGTTTACAGACAGAGATCAGTGAAAGAGGCAAGGCTGCAGCACGGCAGCCAGCCACGAGGCCGGGTTACAGGATACACATTACATATGATCAATCACTTCTCTCTTCAGAGACGTTCTGTTTTCCACCTTCCCTCATGTTAGTGAGAAGTACTACTGCACCTTTCCTTGGCCTGCCTCAGTCTACCCAGAACTATGTCCTGCGAAGCTCGCGTCCTGTCCTGTCACACCACCAAGGTTTTTTGTTTTGCTTTGTTTTGTTTCTGGTGTCTAATAACCCCTCGGCTGGGGCTAACCATCTTCTCTGCAACCTGAAAAAGCAATCTCCATCTTTAAGACCTAGTTCAAATGCAAGTTCTCACAGAATGCTTCTCCAGAGTTATTACGTACAGCACAGCTTGAATTTCCTTTGTTACTCAGTGCTATCCATGAGTTCTTTTAGTCTAAAGCACTCTAAACAGAATGACTAGGATAAAGCAAATACTCAAACTTTGCTGAAGGAAAGAGTAACCTACCACACCTAAATCCTAGCCCAAAATAAAATTACTCTGGACAGGTAATGTCCTTTCTGGGGCCTTAAATTGTTACACATAAAATCAGGGAATGGTACAAAAGTATAATGATATGAAATTATTATCCGGAAGTGAATCCCCAATTGGAAGATAATAAGATATATATTAAAAATGTAGAATGAGTGCTGTTCCATGAAGGAACAAACTCTTCTCCCCCTGACTCCAAACCCTACAGCAGGAAGCTGAAAAACCACTAGACTATGTATTTCATGACCTCTTTTAGTCCTAACATTTGATGATTCCTTGATGCTATTCAGTAGTATTTCAAAGTAACATGTACAAGAAGGATAAAGTGGAAGATTCCATTGCTCTTTATGGACAAAATATTCAGTCTAGAACCCTATTTCCCCATAGTGGGTTATTTTGTGAGTGAATCAAATTTGGACTCACTATGATATACCCTTTGGAGTAATAACAGGTTATTTATCGTACTACTTTCTGTCCAAATCAAAGCAAGTAGTCTGATAATCACTAATTATAGGTACAAAATATTGCCATTTATCTAGAACGAAAACAAACTGTTGAATAATCTTTCAAGAAATGTTATTACTTATGCCTGTAAAGAAAACGTACTTATAATAATATCAATCTTCATGTATCTGTGTCCAAGAACTCTAGGTCAGCTATCATCAACCATCATTCACTCCACGTCTTGGTTTCCTCGCCTCTGAAGCTGGCAACACTTGCTTCACGTACTTCTTCCTCCTCCACCAATGAATGCCAATAAGTGGGAAGGCAGGGGCTTTCCCACAGTCCCACCAGCCAAATCAAATCAAACTACAGCCTTTTGTTTAGACTTTGGTAACACTCTCAAGCAGTTATTTTCCCACTGATAAATCCTCAGATCTCAGCTTCCTGAGTAGCTAGGATTACTGGCATGAGCCACCAGCACCTGGACTGAATCTAATGTTTCCCCCCAGTCATGAGACTTGAACTCAGGGCCTAGGCACCATCCTGGAGCTTTTATTCTCAAGGCTAGCTAGTGCTCTACCACTTTGAGCCATAGCTCCACTTCTGGTTTTCTGGTGGCTAACTTGAGAAAAGAATCTCACAAACTGCCCTGGCCAGGCTGGCTTAGCATCACAATCCTCAGATCTTAGCCTCCTGAGTAGGTAGGCTTGAAGCTACATTTAATAGAAAATCATATGAAAAGGTCTTGCTTTTAAAAATCACCTATCACCTCAAGAGGATTTACAAGAACTCTGATAGAGATAAAGAGTACAGAGGTCAAAAATAACAGCTCTATTATTAATACATTAGAGTTGAGCCAGTGACTATAAGAGCCAAAAAATTCTAACGACCATATCTCCAAAATCAGTGTATGTGAAAGACTCAGAATTAATAATTAGACCTGTATACTTCAAGCAAGTCACACCTGTTGGCAACCTGCCAAAATTCATGAATTTTTAAAGTTTTGATGTTCCTCTTATACAATGCATATTATGTAGCTTTAATGATATAATAGGCAGTAAAGAAACCTAAGAGTAATAAAAAGCAGAAGTATATGAAACTCATGATGACTATACTAAGCACTTTGTACTACAGGTATTACTCTGTACTAGTTCATCACTCATAATTTCAAATAGAAACTTTTGATACAAGCTTTGCTGTGGAGTCTAGGCTGGTCTTGAACTTGGGATCCTTCTGCCCCAGCTGGTATTACAGGCATGCTATACCAGACTTTCTAAAATGAACTCTTTCATAAGCATGCAAACATTAAAAAAAAAAAAACCTGAAAGATTTGATTTAATGTTGGGATAAGTAAAAGTTAAAATAGCTGTTTTTGCAAAATAATTATTGGTGTTCTAGTCTTCTCTAAACTAACCAGCTTTCCAGTGTGGGCTTTTTACTACATCAAGTGTGAATTTTGGAGGTCTTTATAGTAGTCAGGGATACAGAGCCTTGTACCTCAGTATATTTTGCATTAACCTGGGAAGAGATCTGTGTTGGCCATCATTTAGAAGGCTACACGAATGAAAAGAGCAAGGTCAGAAAGAACAAGTTTGGCAGCAGGGGTCAGGGGATGGGGAGGTGGGGGGGGGGTTGTAAATACTTCTTTCATACAAAGTATGAAGAAGATCAGGTAGAGATGAATGAGCACAGGAATTAAATAGCCATGAAGTTATCCTGATATGATCTAGTAGGCAACACAAGTTGTGTTTTTATTTATCTGTTCAATCCCATAAAAGCAGACAGAAATAGGAGAAGGTGTGTGTAGTGTGGGATATGGAAGTTTTATGAGCTCTAACAAATGCAGATGCTTGTGTGCAGCTATCACCATGATCAGCATTTGTCACTCCAAACACTTCCCTTTGTCTTGTTCTTGTTACAGTTCACACTTTAGCCCATTCCCACCATCCTCAGAGATTGTCCTGTCTAGCAGGGCCTGTGATTAACCAGGGAAACAACTGGGCATGGTGGATCAAGCCTGTAACCCCAGCAACATGAGGCAGAAATCCAGGGATTATGATTCGAGGCCAGCTAGGCAAAACAAAAACAAAAACAAAAACCCAAACAAACAAACAAACAAACAAAACCAACCCCCAAACCAAAACCCTAAAACAAACACTGCAAGCCATTTCCAAGGCTCCTTCGCCGACCACTTTAGGCTTTTTGTTCTCAATTGGATCTCAGGCTACCAACACCACAGTCACTTCCTTTCTGCAGCAGCGGGGTCAATGAAACTTCTTCAAATAGTTAACTAGTTTGAATTTGGCCTTGAGCTCTTGCTTGGCTTGCTTGCTCACAGCTAGTGCTCTACCACTAGAGCAAGGCCTCTAGCTTGGCTTTTTGCTTGTTAACTGGACTCAGCCTGACAGACTTCTCTGTGCAGGCTGACCCTAAATCACAGTCCTCCCAACCTCAGCCTCCCATGTACTGTGGGACGACTAAGGGGTGCCACTGCACCCCTCATCTCTGTGTGTGTGTGTGTGTGTGTGTGTGTGTGTGTGTGTGTGTGTGTGTGTGTGTGTGTGTGTGTGTGTGTGTGTGTGTGTGTGTGTGTGTGTGTGTGTGTGTGTGTGTGTGTGTGTGTGTGTGTGTGTGTGTGTGTGTGTGTACACAGAGGTGTCTCAAAGAAGTTTCTTCCAGGGATGGCCACAACCCTTCCCGTTTTGGCCTCCCCAGTAGCTAGGGTGCCAGGTCTGAGCCACTGAGCCACAGCGCCCTCTGAGAATTCGTGTACACCACTTACTTAAGTGTTCTCTAATGTTAATATGTGACACAATCATTATACATTTGTCGAAATTTTAAATTCTGGCACACGACTAAGCTACAGACTTTACCCATGTTTGCACTGAGGTCCAAACTCCTCTTCCTTGTTGTATGTCTCCCCGGTCTCCCGTGGGAGGGGATGTGAAGGCACCGAGCCACTGTTTGTAGAACGTATCTTAACTTAGGTGTGTGTGACGATTTGCACGATTAGACTGAGGCCATACAATTTCAGCAAGCACACTCAGGAAGACTGTATAGCAACAGGTCTTATTATTTCTGATTCCAACCATGACTTCTTACCAAGATTTTCCGGTATAATCTATTTTTCGTCTCGTTATTGAGAAATATTCCGTGGGACATACAAGTTTCTCCTTGAGACTAAGAAAACAAACTTTTATGTTTGCTAATATCAGCATCTACCGGTGTAACTTGCTACAACAAATACTATTTTGTTCTATTAATGATTCTATATTTCCTTTATTCCCCCTAAATGTATTAATTGGAAATCACCAAGGATGAACGAGTCCTTGTTCTTCCTTTAATTATTAATCTATGCAGGTATTTCACTCTTCATTGATACTTGCTCTGTGAGTTACAGTGTAATACTCTATCCGCCTCCCCATCCTCTCTCTCTGACCCACCCATCTCCTTACCTTCTGGCACCACAAAGTGAACCAGCCTGGCCCCTTCTGGGGAGGCTCACCCTGCCAAGGCAGGTGCTCTACCACAGAAGCCAGGCCCTAGGCCAGGCTTGTACCTTCCCTGACCCAATACCCGAATCAACTACTTCTTTAACCATTCCTTTTTGTTGGAAAATGAAATTTAGAAACCCATATCAGAGGTCTAGGCTCTTTCGACAATAGTTTTGTTTTATTTTGTTTTGTTTTTTGCCTGGTTGTCTTTTATACTACATAAATTAATGCTTTCTTTTTCCAGTACAGGAAGTGGAGAGAAAGGTTCAACTGGGCCTGGGCTACTTTCGCTGTCTCATGCCACCCCACTCAAGATACTTTCCCTATTTATGAGATGCTTCCAAGACCCTTTTCTTTCTTTTGTTCATGCCACAGCCAAGGAGCTGAACAGCAGGGTCTGTAAAGCAGAGTCTGCAAGAGGGCCTGACGCCCTCACACGTGCACGGCCACCTGGGACTGCACCGTCTTTTGCCAGCCCATACTTGGCCTCCACCAATATTCTCCCCCAATTTTCTTTCCTGGTGTTTGCGAGTCTGCCTCAGGTGAAGTAAGCACTGTTTATTTTTCCCCACCAGGTAAGTATCTCTTCTTTTTCTGGCCATTTGGATGTTCTATAACCTCAGCTCTAGGACAAGTTCAAGCAAAGTCATAAGTTATAGTTTGTCTAACTTTGTTGCTCTAAGGGAGGAGTAATTCTCTGAATAGCTTTCTACAGTTCCAGATACAAACCAAAAATCTTCTACATTTTTAACTCCTAGAATGTACTGCCTTACAAACAATCTCAATCATGCATTACTTAAAAAAATGAGAATAGTAAGACTAAAAAAAAGTTGACTTCTTTGGCTATTTAGTGATATAGTCAGGGCAATTTCATGTATTTACACAGTGACTCATCAATTTGGAGTGACATATGGAAAATTCAGGTATTAAAAAATTAAAAGATACATTAGAATGAAACATAAGGCTCACATATAATATAAAGAACAGTAAGAGTAATGTCAAAATTCATGAAAGCAATTTATAAAGATTACGTACAATTATATAAATCATAAATTGGTGCCAAATTTTCAGAGGGCCCAACTGAAAAGGAAAATATTATTTTATAGTCTATATGCTTAGGAAAAAAACACACACTTAAAAAAATTAATATAAGCATATCCTAGTGCCAAATTTCTCTTAGGTGGCTTCATGTAGGGCTCACCAAGCAAGGCAGTGGGATTATACTTTGAATGTCCCTGCAGCAGACACCGCTGTTGTTTACACAGATACAGGAGTAGACCTTGAATGGAAGTGACCACTTGTCAATTAGAAGTCTATTTTTACTCCACTATGAGGCAATCCGCAGTGCAAACTTCCAATGCATCAGTGTTGATCAGAATGGGTTTGAATGTCTACGGCTAAAACACCCTCCTAACCAAGAGAGCAGCACCACCATCACCCTGCTGCCGAGTGCGGCTTTGGGAAAGACACAGACCACAGCAACTATTCTCATCTGAGAGCGTATGTAAATACAGACAAGTTAAATTCCTATCTACTTTAAAAAAGAAATCTTAAATCCTAGACAATCTGTTAAGAAACTTCTTTGTAAGGATGCTATTGATATCAATAATGGAACTTTATAAATACCTTAAAATAATTCTCAAGAATCTGAATCAGAAAATAAAGGAAAACAAAAACTGCCGTAAGTTCTCTTGCACCACCAGCAGATTATTGGACTGAAAAGGGTCAAAATCTAGACAGAAACACTAGGCAAAACCAGAAAGAGTAAGACATGAATAATTTCAGGAATATGGGGGGGGGGAGGGTAGTCGTGGAGATGGGAGGGCAGGGATGGTAGGGGAAAAACAAAGGAGGAGACAACAATGCTTGACAAGAAATGTACTCATTACCTTGCTCATGTAATTGTAACCCCTCTGTAAGGTATTTTCGCAATAAAAAACTTATTAAAAAATTGAAAAAAAATTCAGGAATAATATTTCTTGCAACTGGTCCAATTATACAACTTTACAGCTCCTAAGTTTCAAGTCTATGATAAATTTTTATTTAATTCTGCATATCAAATAAAAAATAGCTAATCTTCAAAGCTCAAACAAACCACCAAAGGCAAAAGGAGCTGAGAAGACCTGGGCTACACCAAAAACATTTCATGAAGCTCTAGTCCATAGGGCTCCAACCACAAAAAAAAAATCTGTTGAAATGATGCCATGAGTATCATTTTAAAAAGAATTCCATACACAAGTTCAAAAATATACAAGACTGATTTTTAGGTATTGTTCAAAATGCATTTACTGTTGAGAGCACAAGAGAAGATCACCTCTTCCTCATAAATCTGACATAAAGCAAATCTTGCATTATGAACTGGGAAACAGAACTGGAAAGTTCAGCCTCTCTTCCTCTCTAAAAAAAAAAAAATAAAGCAAATAGGTGGAGAGATTGGGGAAAATGGAAGCTTACATAACTATAAATACACACATTGAGACGCCTATCACATACATAGATGCCCAGGTAATAGTCTTGGCTGTTGTGACATTGAGAACATACGATTTTACTTTACTTGGCATTAGCTAACTCATCATGTCTTAAACATTTATTAATAATACTCATATAGGAATACGCAATACAATTAAAGAGAAAAGATTACTTTGAGTTTACAATACCACAATACGGCAGTCTTCCAGTTGTAAGGCTAGAACAATTATTTGGTTCAAGTATCAACTAAATACAAATTAAGATGAACATAGATGCAGGAGGCCAGAGGAGCCGTATGTGGCAAGTGTCTGCCTGGGAGCACCTGTCCTCCAGTGCAGAGAGGAGCATCAGCCTCTGACTGATCATTTCTTTTTGACATGATTTATCACCCAGTATCCTTTAAACTTGATAAAGCAAATTAATCTTTGATTGCAGGCGGCACGAGAGGTTGCCATTAGTCATGTAGTTTGGCGCGGCTCCTTGTGTTTCATTTGCCAGGCACGTGACATGGAAAGCGCTCAGAAGCACTGTCTCAGCTTTGACTTCTTCCCAACCCACCCAGGAGGAATGACCGAAGAATCCAATATACACTGTTTTAAATTACTTCTACAGAACTGACCAACAGAGGAAAAAGGAGCATTTCCTCTCTACACAACTTTTATCATTACTTCGTAGCCAAGGACAACATACATACTAAGCAAGTGAGTCCAATAATTACAATACAGTAAGTTTTTTCCCCCAATTTTCTTATCATCTGAACATGAACCAAAAATTCTAGGTAGTATTAGCTAGTAACACAATCTGAGATTTTATGATTTTTAAAAGCATTTATAAAAAGTGTCACAAAATGTAATCTCCTAAAAAGAATCCTTTATTTTTCCTCTCAGTATAGTTGCATAGTTTGTTGGAACTATGCTTTTATAAGTAAACTGCAAAGGGGAATAAATCTTGGTATAATGACCATTTTAAAACAAAGAATTTAGCATATTCTGCCTCCTAACTGCAAACAAAATGCACCTCTTGGTTTGACATTACTACAGAAATTGAAGAAGCTACTTAACTGGATGCTTAACAACTGAGCTAAGGTGTTTTTCCTCTGAAATTATAAATTATTATACCTTAGAAAATCCAAGTACAGGGGAAGAATTGAAAAACTGTCAGAGCAGAGCAATTGAGGGAACTTCAAATATAGTAGGTTAATACAAATTCTACTTCTGATTCTGGACTTACTAAAACTCTTTTTTCCTTTTAATTAATTTTAGTTGTAACCTGTATATTTATTTAAATCAGGCCCACATGTAACAACTCACTATTTATATATGAATATATACTCACTGCTTGGCTTCATCGAGGAACTATAAATTTCATCTATTGAACATTAGCAAAAATTACATGTGTTTATCATTTGGATTATTCTCAGATTAATAGAGATAAATGACAAAACATAACCAGCAGCAGCTCTGCAACTTAATCATTGCATCTGAGCTATAGGAAGCACTTAATTACTCTCATTTACTAGGTTCAATCTAATGAGGAAGCATTAGCCAAATGAAAAGAATGCAGTACAAACAAACAAAATAGTTATACCATCATTAGAAAGAAACTCTGACAGTGCAGGTGACAGCACAGGCGGGATAAATTACCGTAATGCTCTAAATGCTGAGCTGTCAGCATGCTAATGCCACGATCGGATACCCTGGGAGCCTCTGCACTCGAGCTGTCAGAAGCAGCTCTCATAAATCACCTCTCTCTCCTGTACTGCTCATTATCACAGCGATAGTGTACATGTTTTCAGCATACTTCAGTACAAATTTGAAGGCAACACTTATTCTTATGAGTAGGTCTTTTTACTCTTGCAGACACTGTAGGCAATCCTTGCCTAATAAATGGATACTTTGTTTTGCAGTAATGAACTACTGGATCTTGGAACATGATAGGCCCTTGCTTTTAATTCATAAACCATCTGAATGAACTGACTGCATAAGCAGCATGTTTTTCCCAAGCTGCATGATATGGCGCCGGTGAGCTAGATAAATTAACAAACGCTGCTTCATTTAGAAGAATATCATTATTTGAAAGCTATTCTTGGGTTTGGAGAAAGTAGGAGATACAAATGTGAACCATTTCTAATGCCTAGGAACCTTTAAGAAATAATATCATTTTTAAAGAAAAATTTATATTTTATAGGGAAAAATATTTTGAAAGCTCATGATATAGTCTCCTTTAGTCTTAACAACAGCCATGTGAGTAAAACACTATTGTAACTTTTAGACAAGAGAAAGTTGATGATCTAAGAGTCTGACAGATAGACATTTGTATCTATTTATTACACGCACGCATGCGCGCGCACACACACACACACACACACACACACACACACACACACACACACACACACACACACACACACACACACACACACACACACACACACACACACACACAGAGCTAGTCCCGGGGCTTGAACTCAGGGTCTGGGTGCCGATTCTGAGCTTCTTTGGCCTGGGTGCTGATCCTGAGCTTCTTTTGCTCAAGGTAGCACAGCTTCACTTCTGGCTTTTCTGGTAGTTAACTGGAGATAGAGTCTGGTGAACTTTCTTGCCCAGCCTGGTTCACACCACGATCCTCGGATCTCAGCCTCCAGAGTAGCTAAGATTATATAGGTGTGAGCTCCTGGCGCCCAGCTGAGTGTGATAATTTGATCAAAGGTTATTAAATGTTAACAATGTCTGAATCAATGGTCTGAAAAATTCACACCTTTATCACTAGTGCTGTTAGCAAAAGAATTTTGGAGACAAAGTCTATGGATATTTGAAATGACAGATTTTTCAAAAGAACTATATTAATAAAAATACATATACTGTATTTTCAGTATAAATAAAATGACCCAAACTGCTCATTTCTTTTTCTTTTTCTTTTTTTTTGGGGGGGTCCGGTCGTGGGGCCTGAACTCTGGGCCTGGCCGCTGTCCCTCAGCTCTTCAGCTCAAGGCTAGTGCTCTACCGCTTGAGCCACAGCTCCACTTCCGGCTTTTTTCTTTCTGCTTATGTGGTGCTGAGGAATCGAACCCAGGGCCTCATGCATGCAAGGCAAGCGCTCTACCACTGAGCCAACTTCCCAGCCCCAAACTGCTAATTTCTAATCACCCAAAGAAGCAATGAAGAGAACTTCATGGTATAGCTGGTAATATAGTTATACAAAGCCAAGTCTTCTTGAAGAGTATCTATATTCTAAGTGGGTCTTACTAAAACACATGATATATTTAACATACAAAGTATGCTTAAAAGAATGTTGCTTGAGTGTATTTTACAAATGTAAGATAAAGGAGAAAATATTATGGCACATTCACAGAAATAAAAGCAGTTTCCGAAGAAAATAAATGACATTTTTTTTTTTTTAGTCCGCTGTAGTCCTTCTTGTGGTGGTCCTGAGGAGAAAATACGACACTTTGAGTGCTTTGTGGATCTTCCTGGGTGGCAGACCATGGGAAAGGAAGCGTGCTCCAAGAATTCCCATCATGTTCTTATGCAGAGTACAGTTCAGCTACTCTGTGAAGTCTCAGTTTTGTATCAGCCATGAAACAAGTCTACCAGCTGGAGACAGAATGCATACTAATAGACCTGAAGGCAAACTCTTTCCTGACTTATATACACACTACAGATTGTGGCTCTGCTTTAAAAGCAGAGCACCAACACCACAGTTACGTAGTGTTCATGTCTTCCCACACTACAGATTGTGGCTCTGCTTTAAAAGCAGAGCACCAACACCACAGTTACGTAGTGTTCATGTCTTCCCCTCTATGTTACACAAACTTCTTTCATTATTTTAATAGAATTGTAACCTGTTTTATAAGCCTACCCTAATTGTACCCATATGATCTAGAGATATAATAACGTGTCTCATTTCTGATGGCCTACTATGTCTCATAATAATGTGCACTTCATGAATTACAACAGAAAAAAATCCTTCAAGGACAGGATAGGCCTGAAGAAAGCCTGGGCAGACACGGTAGCTGCTCATCTGTCACCTCTAAACTTGTTTCTACAGACGATGCTAATTTTCATTTTGGCGTAATTTTACAGATTTGCTAACTGGACTGGCGACAATGGGCACATGCTGCGGAATGAGCTTGCAGGCCTGGGCATAGAAACGGCGCCATCACCGCCCTCGGCCCCTAGATGGCGCTCTGGCCTCAACTGCAGTTTGAAATGGAAGCGGATGGGACAGGCTGGGGATGGGGTGGTTAGGAGGTGAATGTAAAACACCATACTATTCTCTAACTTAATTTTTAGGTCGACTCCTTATGGCAGGTACTTTGTGACTCCCACTGTACAGACCAGGAAAATGAAGCATGAAGAGGTGTGTATGGGCCCGGTACGGTGCTGACACCTGTGACCGCAGCCACTCAGGAGGCAGAGACGAGGAAGACAGCAATCTGAGGCCAGCCTGGGCAGAGGCTCACGGTCTCCATCCCTATCAGGAATGAAGGTCCATCGGGGTGCCTGAGACGCCAGCTGTGTGGAAGCCACAGGACCACCACAGTGGGACCTGGTCACAGGCCGGCTTGTGAGCTACACAAGCACGAGGCCCCGAGTTCAAGTCCAGACACTATTCACTACCAAAAGAACACATGTGCCAAGTCACACAGTTGGAATTTGAGCCAGGCAGGCGAGTTGTACATACTTAGGCCATGTCCTATTATGTTACGCTACGTCCTGTCGTGTTAGTGAGGACCAGGTTACAAAATTACTGCTTTTACAAATGAACAATTACTTTTTAAATTAAAAACTTCTGGTAACAGTAGTAACAGACGTCACTAGAATTTACTTTACATAGAATAAGGGCATCCTAAAGCCGCCCGGCACTCGCGCCTCACGTGTCGATGCATTTCCTTTCACAGTCTATTTTTATTTTTTTAAACTTAACATACAGAGGGGTTACGATTACATGGGCAAGGTAATGAGTACATTTCTTATCAAGCAGTGTTGCCTCCTCCTTTGTTTCCCTTTCCCAACCCTTCCCATCTCCACCCCCAAAACTGCTTTCTTATATTTCTAAAGCTATGTCCTATCATCCTGTTAATGGCTGTATTTTTCCCAACAATGTAACAATATACTCAACGAAGGTCTTAGTTTTTGTATGCTGTTCTCAATGTATCACTATTATAAAAATCTTGCCATAAACATACCTGTACATAATGTTCTTTTTTGAAGACACTGATGATAATCTCAAACAACACACACACACACACAAACACACACATGTACAGACACTCAGCTACATGCAAACTGCAAGAGACTGTGTGTGGAGGTGGCAGTAATCCACATTATTTTGGAGAAGAGGCAGGAGAACTGTGAAGTTTAAGACGAGCTTGGACTACATGAGAACTCTGTCTCACAAACCCAAACTAAACAATCCTCAAGATCCCTAAGTTGAACGTTTTTCTAAGAATAACCTCTATGATATTAACATTTAATTTTAGGAAAAACTGTTTCTAAAACTAGAATAAAATTAACATGTAATAAGCAGAAATACAGTTCAAACAAGTGATAGTTATCTTTAAATTGTAATGAGAAATTTAAAACAGCAACTTTTTTTTCATTTGGATCAGCAATTAATTTTTTCAGTTTTATTTAATTGACATGTATTAAGTGAAATTCTGGTGGCCATTTTTCTGGTACTACTTGCTCTGAACAAAATATTGGATAGAAAAGTATAAAAATACAAAGAAAGTAACAATTACACAATTTTACCTTAACTTTAATCTTTAAACTGTGTAACTATGTTGATATGCTGAGTCTTCTCACGTTACATCATGCAGTTCTAAGCCCTGAGTGGCACTGCTTTGTATGGAATACATGTAAAGAAATCCAGATTCTCCTCCCTCAAACAACAACTCTGCTACTTGTACAACCGCCTGGTATAGTATCTTGTTTACAAAAATTTTCTTTCCAGAAGCAAAAACTAGACTACTTTGGCATGTCCTCTTTGCTTTTTAATTACCACAATGAGAAGATGAGTATATTATATCTATCACCAATAAGCCTCCTTTGAGTGAGTATCAATTGACTCTGACCATAATTGATAACCTAAGCCAATAGTACATTCTATTACACTTCCAAGTTCAAAAGGTTAATCACGGCCTGGCCACAGCTCCTCCGGAAGCCTGGGCCTGAGTGCGACATGCCTTCCTAATGAAGATGTACGGCGTCTTCATGGGCTGCATGATCGGCTGACAGGTGAGGGCCTCCAGTGCCAAGGCAGCAGCCAGCACTAGCCTTCTCCATGTCAATTTAGCTGTCACTCTCACAGTTTATACCCATCAGGTCTTTTCATTCTATGAGAAAGCCCATCTCCCTTGCAAAGGCAAGATTTCCCTTTTCATTTTAATGAATACAGGAATCAATAGCACCAAGTCAATTCAAACTATGTTATGAATTAACAATACCCAGGAAAGTTGAGAAGAGATTGGAGCAATGACAAGGGCTATCATCTGTCACCAAAATCTTTAATATGCATGTAGATTTACTGCCCAAGTACACTGGGCGTTAGACAAACAGCAACACACTTGTCTTGACTGCTTGCCTTTCTCCTCCTCCCCCCTCCTCCCCCCTTTCTTCCTTCTCTTCCTCCTCCTCTTCTTCCTCCTCCCCCCTCCCCCCTCCTCCTCTTCCTCCTCCTCCCCCCCCTCCTCCTTTACAGTACTGGAGTCTGAATTCAGGTTCTTGTGTTTACAACAGGCACCCTATTACTTGAGCCATACCCCTGAGCTCTAAATGCTTTAGATAGTTTTCAGTGCTTTTACCTGAGGGCAGCCTTGGATCACAACCCTCCTAACGATGCCTCTAAGTAGCTGGGTACACAGACACACACCACCATGCCCGGTTTGCTAGGTTAGATGGAGCCTTGCTAATTTTTCCCTGGGCCGACCTCAACCTGTTATCCTTCCAATTTCTAGCTTCCTTAACAGCAGGCATTATAGATGTGTGCAGCATATACAGCCATGATTTCTTATTTATAGGCCACCACAACAACCAACAGGCAGACTGAATTATGATCACCTACTCACAAATGAAGCTGATTTAGGAAACCCTGTGGCTTCTATCAAGCACTTATTGCCAGTTTGAGGCTGAACGGAGTCCTGGGGAATAAGGTATCTTCAATATAGCACAGTCTAGAAGAAATCATGTGACAATTAGCCACAAAACCATCCCTTTGGTGGTGCACAGAGGAGAGGTCACTCAGTGAGCATCAGCCTGACAAGTACTGTCTGTGCATGTTCTTCACTCTCTTTGTGATCTTTTAACCAAACACTTAGCCTTTCCTTCCAAGCCTACAGTGCTCCCTATAAAATAAGAACAGTAATTACAGCAGAAAAGTTCAACCATGTCATACACTAGAATCACACTGAACTTTAAAAGAACACAAGGTCCTCGGGTGCCACCCTGAAATTTTCTGATTTAACTGGTTTAGGGTTCAGAAAGACTTTCTCTGACTTCAGTTCTTAATTTTTTCATTAAGTACTCAAATATATACAAACATATTGGGATTGTACTGTCAAGCTTCAATGATTAGCAATGTTTTTCCAGTTGTGTTTTGTCTCTTCTCTAACCTAACATCTAAAAAATTTCCACTGGAGTATTTTGTAGGAAATCCCTAAGAGGATTTTAAAAAAACCTCCCTATGTGATTATATTGTACAATAAATATTGAGAACAACACAAGCAATATGAAAATGTTTTTCCAAATTACAAAGGACTACCAATAAAAACGAATCATGCCCAAATGGATTTTAGGCCCAACAGTATTTACTAAAATTGAAGGATGAACTCAACAGAAAAGAATGTTTAGTGAACGCTATTGTAATCATTTTCCATGTCTGAACTCATTAGTTTTCTTCTCTATAAAATGGCTCCCTAACTGGTGGCACAGATAGGTTACAGCTAGAAAACTCTCACTCCTTTGAATGTTTTAATAGTAATATTCTCACTGTTACTCCATCTTACAGTCCCCATATGCTGCTCTCTCAGTGCAGAACACTCACCTCTCTCCCCTGCCATCGCAGCCCCTCGGGCCCCAGGCAGACACGGCTGTCTCCACGGCCGTCTCCACGGCCGGTGTGCTCTGCCCTGTCGGTCCCGCCCTCCCGCAGCCGTGTCTTCCTTAGTCACAACTTTGTCATTCTGTGTTGTATTTTTTTTTTCATTCTCGTTACTAGAATATTGTTTAAAAAAAAAAGGGATATTTTACAAAGGTAGTAGTTTAATATACGGATGCCTGATTTTCAAACTGTAGGCCAGCCACTTTCTCTAGAAATTATACATGCTCAACAAACTGTTCCCCTCCTAACACATACAACAATGTGTGCATGCAGCTGTAGCACTGCTGATGATGTTAAACACAATGCAGATAAGTGACTGCTGTATATGTAAAATACAAAGAAATATAAGAATGAAAACTCAATTACAGTTTCCAATATTACCCTCAACCCCCCAGTTATCTGCATGGTGAATCCGGGTTCTGCCTTAGGCTAATTTCTAAAGGGATTGCTACAAAATAGAAGCAAACTTTTAGTTAAGAAAAGTTGTAGTTGAAAATGAACAACACGCTAACAAGTAAAGCTTAGATTTAATGTGTAGTATATAATATATGACCATCACTGATCAAACCACATCCTCTGTGATTATTTCTCAATGATTCTCCTTTGATTTAGGGGACTACTGGGAAAAGAAAAGCCCATATCCAAGATGATAACAGTTGTTAAAACAGTGACGATCACACTTCACACAGAAGCATCCAATTCTCAACTACTGTTAGCTTTCCCATTTAAAGAGAAACTGAAATTTGGGGAGGCTAACTCTGCCCAAAGCAAAAGCTAGTGCACAGCACAGGAGGACTCTGTCTAACACAAGAATACAAGTCACCTGTAGTTTGTGGTAAAGAATTCATATGCACGCTTCGGCTCCCCAACGGATGTGATGTAGTGAAGGAGGGGAATGACAACCAACTGAACAGATCTTCAAGCTGCGTGTAACAGGAGACTATTTCATCCCCAACATCAAAACTTACATTGACAGGCTCTCTCTCTCTCTCTCTCTCTCTCTCAATTTGTGCCAGTCTTGGGGCTTGAACTCAAGGTCTGGGCACTGTCCCTGAGCTTTTGTGCTCAAGGCTAGCACTCTACCACTTGAGCCACAGCTCCACTTACGGCTTTTTGGAGTCTCACAGACTTTCCTGCCTGGGCTGGTGACTCGGATTTCAGCCTCTTGAGTAGCTAGTTTCTTTTTTTTTTTTTTTTGGCTGGTCGTGGACCTGAACTCTGGGCCTAGGCGCTGTCCCTCAGCTCTTCAGCTCAAGGCTAGCGCTCTACTGCTTGAGCCACAGTGCTACTTCCGGCTTTTTCTGTTTATGTGGTGCTGAGGAATCGAACCCAGGGCCTCATGCATGCAAGGCAAGCACTCTACCACTGAGCCACCTTCCCAGCCCGAGTAGCTAGTTTCTTGGCTGGCATTTCTACCACTTGAGCCATACTTACAGCTAGGCTTTTTGGTGGTTCTTTTAGAGTTGGAGTCTAGTGAATTCTTTTATCTAGGGCTGGCTTTGAATTGAAATCCTCTAGATCTGGAGCTCCTGAGAAATTAGGATCATAGGCATGAGGCTCCAGCACCTAGCTGGAAGCTGACTATAACAGTTATCTTTCCACTACACAGAAGCATTAGCATTATACAAAGAGGAATACTTCCCATTAAGTGAAACCCAAAACAACTAAACATTAGTGGAAATGTACAAACTGCCAAAGACTGGGCTTGTGGAGATCAAGAGTGAGCAGCAACTCTTCGCAGGATGTTAGAAATGCCTACCAGCGTGCAAGGCCGGCGTCCACAGACTGTGGGCCCACAGCGGGGGCTTCCCACGCCATCGGAGTGGCACAGATGATATCCTTCTGATATGAGAAACTTCTTAGGAAAAATAAATATAGACGACAAATACTGTTAAGCTCTCCTTGTTTGAGAATTTCTCCTGCAAATTTCTCCTGGTTGAGAATTTCTCCAGCAAAATAGAACTATACCAATAATCCGGTGCCAGCTCTCATTATATAAATCAGGTCTGAGTGGGTAAGGCCACACAGGTAATAGGAGGCAGCGTCTCCTACCTGGCTTAATAGAGGGGAAAGAGTCTCAGCAAATCCCTTTTATCTCAGGTTATTACTTTGATACTATCATGAAAAGTAACTACTTATAACAGAAGTAAATATGACAGACTATCAGTCACAAATTGGAAATATTTTGGTTGTAAGACTCAATGCAATAGTATTTCTCTACATAGTCACAGATTAATTTAGCCAAGTACTTTTAGATCCTCGACATAATCTGAACTATATCATCAGTTCAAGATATTAGAAAAAAAACGAACACCTTTTTTAGGGTCAGGGGAGGAACATCTAGGAACATCAGGAATTTTTTTAAGTGCAAATTTTCAAATGTATCTTAACCCTGAAGAGATATTGCACTTCAGAGTTAAGAAGATTCTCAGGTCAGTTTATTTCAGCTTTAAGTATAGAAATGGAGAATGAAAGTAAAGTGACTGTTCAGGGCCTTCAACAGAGCAGGGTGCACAATTCACCTGACATGACCTACATTTAGCGTATTTAACCTTTATTACAGCAAACTGGTATGGAGATACGTCATGTTTGCTCTGTAAGTTTTCCAATTAATTAGCTTATTATTAATGTATCCTTAAACCTAAACTCACATCAAATTAGGTTTTATGTAAAATTTTTTTATTTACCAATATATGCTCTATGACAGTTATAAGCAAAGCTATAACAAAATTGAATTGATATCCTTAGTATAAAATACAAAGAATATTTATTTCCAAATCAAAATAAGTCTTACTTTCTCAAAGGATAACTGCTGTATTTACAAGTGTTTTTATAATGAAATCCATAATTCTATATACCTTGAAATAAAAGACACTGTATGACATGTTCTGTAAATTCTTGAAAACTTACATTTGAACATAGGACTATAAATTTACTGCAAAATGCTCTATCAATCTCATAAATCATTCATAGAAAAACAAATCTGAAAAGTACAGAGAAGTGGGCTTCAGCCCACACTCCTTCATTCAGTGACTATGGTCCAGCTCTTTTATTAAGTGATGTGGAGATCTATCACTTCAGTTCATTTTACTGGCTAAGGAAAAGGAGAGACAGACAGTACGAGAAATGACCGCTTAACGAACAGAGAGAGGTGAGAACCCCCACCGAGCGCCTGACTCAGAGCTAGAGCGTGGAGAACTTTTAGTAAAAGCACAGGCTTTGGAATTAGACGTTCCATCAAAGATGAAGCCTCAGGCCTCAATTTTATCATCTATAAAATGGATACCTTAGCATATCACACAGTCAATGTTCAGTATAAGTAGTTCTCAAACAGCAAAAACTGTTAAGTTCTGTTGAAGAAAAGGCTGGCATATAAAATACACTTAAGACTAAAGTAAACTTGTAAGATATGGCCCTCTTTTTATAAAATATATATATAAATGCCCCCAAAAGCTCTACATTAACATGGCTAGTCACTCATCAGTTTCTTCTTAACAATAATGATGGAGAGTCCTATGCAGAATGGTCTATTTTCCAGCAGAGATTCACGGCATGTACAGAAAAAATTGCTGACACGTTGAGAAGATATTTTCCCGTAAAAGGTTGAAGTCCTTAAGCAGCAAAAACACCAACGTCTATCATCTTTAAACCCTATTGATTTCTGGTGAGGATTTAAAAGGCTGTTTACTTATTTCCCATCATTTCTGTCAGAGCCATAACAGTTCTCTTCCCACTGAATAAACCTCTCATGATCCTCCTGGTGATTAAGGTCAGACAAAATGTCAAACTCCTAATGCTAAGTGCTTTTACATTAAAAATTCATATCAAATCACCAAGTAAAATCCAAACAAGAAGTCAGACATGTAAACAGTTCACAAAAAAGGGTTGAAGTGACTGCAAAGGGCTGAGGTGACAGTGCAGGGCACAGGTGCACTGCAGTGAGCAAAGGTCTGAGGTGACATTGCAGGGCACAGGTGCACTGCAGTGTGCAAAGGGCTGAGGTGACACTGCAGGGCACAGGTGCACTGCAGTGAGCAAAGGGCTGAGGTGACAGTGCAGGGCACAGGTGCACTGCAGTGTGCAAAGGGCTGAGGTGACACTGCAGGGCACAGGTGCACTGCAGGGAGCAAAGGGCTGAGGTGACAGTGCAGGGCACAGGTGCACTGCAGTGAGCAAAGGGCTGAGGTGACAGTGCAGGGCACAGGTGCACTGCAGGGAGCAAAGGGTTGAGGTGACACTGCAGGGCACAGGTGCACTGCAGGGAGCAAAGGGCTGAGGTGACAGTGCAGGGCACAGGTGCACTGCAGTGTGCAAAGGGCTGAGGTGACACTGCAGGGCACAGGTGCACTGCAGTGTGCAAAGGTCTGGCCTCAGGCCAGGACACGTTGTTCTCCTCCCCACTGGCATCTTCTCTGTCACTCTCTATTTTGGAATTGGTAGCCCAGGCTTGATTAGAGGGTGTGTGTGTGTGAAGGAGGGGTGGGGAGGGAGACAAGGAGCAAGAGAGAGAGGGAAGAAGGCAAAGAGGAAGAAGGAGGGAGGCAGGGAGGGAAGGAGAGAGACAGGAGGAGAAAAAGAGAAAAGGGGGAGGGAAGGAGAAAAGGGAGGGAGGAAAAAGAAAAAAAACCCACTCTTCCATGAAAAGCTGCCACAAGCACAGTCAAGACAGGACGACGTAGGCAGAACTGTGACTGTCTTATTAGAACTCTGTTACACAGAGTCCTCACAGACCAACACTGGAAAAAGGTAAAATTCATAATGAATGGGCAGAGAATACAATTCAGCTATTATATTAAAAAGAAAACCAAATGGAAGAAAGATGTTCTTTGTAGTATTATTAGTATATTTGGGCTTGTAAATTACTTTTGTTCCCACTGTGATTTAAATGACTATTCTGAAAGTAATAGTAAGAAAACAATATATACAGATGTAATCCATAAAAACAATTCCATAAAGATAAAGGAGGATAGAACTTTTTAAAACTAGAGTTAATATATGCTACTGAACTCATTGTGGTATTAATTCAAATTAAGATGATTATAAATTCAGAATGTTAACTGCTAATCACCGAGGCCACCATTTTTAAATTACAGAAAAGGAATTAGTAAATAAAAATCAGCACTAGAAAAAAATCAAACAAGACAGTATGACAGGAATAAAACAACAAAAAAGATGTAAAATATCTAGGACACAACAAAATGGCAGAACCCACTCTTTAAATACTAACAGAGCAAACTCACCAATTAAAAGATTAGCAGGATGGATTGGTCAAGTAAACTAACTTACTGTCTATTCCAGCCTGGAGGGCCTTCTTCAGCAGTTCTTTCAGACAAGGCCTATTTAACAGAGATGGACTTAGCATTGAAAAAAAAAGCTAGCAAGGTCTGTAAAATATATGTCAAGGTTTAAAGCAAAAATTACAACAAAACGAGGTTTTCAATGTATGAAAAAAGTGCGTATCATTTTTATTTATAATATACAAAATACATAATACAACTATAATATAGAAATTGAGGATAGTCACCTTATTCTTTAAGTCATAAAATACTAATTATAAGTTGATTGTTAAAAGTTAAATTTGGGGGCTGGGAAGGTGGCTCAGTGGTAGAGCACTTGCCTCGCATGCATGAGGCCCTGGGTTCAATTCCTCAGCACCACATAAGCAGAAAGAGCCAGAAGTGGTGCTGTAGCTCAAGTGGTAGAGCACTAGCCTTGAGCTGAAGAGCTGAGGAACAGCGCCCAGGCCCAGAGTTCAGGCCCCACAACCAACACCAACAGCAACACCAACACCAACACCACCAACAACAAAAGTTAAATTTGTACCCTAGTACCATAAAAGTATTAAATATGTATAGATTATAGTTCCTAGAGCAAACATCCTTTTGAAGGTAGTTAGTAAAAAACTCAATAGATTAAATAAAATTATAAATATTTTAAATAACCTAAAAAGGACACAGGAAAGAAGTAACAGGAATTAAACTCAAGAGGAAAAACAGAAAACGGATAAGGGTAAACCAAAAATGAAACATCAATAATCATCAAATGCAAATGGCCTGAATATGCCATTTGAAAAACAAAGACTGTATGAATAGATTAAGAGTTAAAAATCCAATGATTTTCACTACTAGCTACTCAGGACACTGACATCTGAGGGTCAAGGCTCCAAACCAGCTCAGGCAGACAAGCCCATGAGATTCTTCTTTCCAGTTAACCAAAAAGCCAGAAGTGGTTCAACTGGTAGATTGCTAGCCTTCAGCAAAAAAGCTCAGGGGCAGTAGCTAGGCCTTGAATTCAAGCCTAAAGATGGATGAGAGTGTGTGTGTGCACAAGCATGCGTGCAAAAACAGTATGGAGAATAGATAAGATGTACACACTATTAGAGGGGAAAAGATTTGTGACCTACGATTAGGCCAAGACTTCTTTAACATGACATCAAAAATATAATCCACAACAGAAAAAAAAAACCCTGGTAATTCATACCTCACCAAAATTAACATCTTTTGCTTTTGAATGGACATTTTTAAGGAAATAAAAGAGACAAGCTATATACTAAGAGAAAATAATTGCAAATACCATACCTGATAAAAGGTGTGTATCTAAAGCTATTGAAGTACTGTCAATTCAACACCAAGAAAACAAATGATCTTTTTATTTTTTTAAATGATCTTTTTAAAATAGACAAAAAAGAACACTTTTTCAGAGGACACATGGAAGACAAGCTTATGAAGAAATATTCAACATCACTACTCATTAAGAAAATGCAAATTAGAAGTCTGAGATGTCTTATAATCTTATTGAAATGATCAAAAACCAAGCCAAACAAATTAAGAAAAACTCTGCTGGGATTATAAAAATGCAGATTGATTTGAACTATAGATTAAATTGAAGAGAACTGATTTATTTTTAGTTTAAATGCTCTAACATTTCATGAAATACAAACTGAAATAGAAGTAAAACTTCTTCAATAACTTGATCTGCAAAGATTACAAAGGACAATGAAGGCAAAGTAACAGAAGGAGGTCCCAACTGGTTTCATCTTTTTGGAATGAGAATTGTAACCCATATAATTTCAATTCAGCAATTTCATCTCCAGGAACTTTAGGGCAGATACACTTGCAGAATGTGTATGCACCAACATGTTCACTGTGGCATTAAATGTTAGTTTTTAAACATGTAAGCATCTGCTACAGACAAGTAAAACAAAGTACAGAACATACACATACAACTACAATGCAGCCACTGAAAATGAAGAACTGCCAAGCATGGTGGCTTCTGCCTGTAAACCCAGCAACTCAAGAGACCAAGGAAGGAGTATCAGTAATTCAAGACCAGCTTGGGCAATATGGTGACAGCTCATCTCAAAAAAACAAACAACAACAGGGGGCTGGGAAGGTGGCTCAGTGGTACAGCGCTTGCCTTGCATGCATGAGGCCCTGGGTTCAATTCCTCAGTACCACATAAGCAAAAAAGAAAAAAGCCAGAAGTGGCGCTGTGGCTCAAGTGGTAGAGCGCTAGCCTTGAGCTGAAGAGCTGAGGGACAGCGCCCAGGCCCAGAGTTCAGGCCCCACGACCAGACCCCCCCCCAAAAAAAAAAAAAAAAAAACAACAAAAAAGTACCACTATGTGAGTGATGGTAAAATAAAAATCAAGGTGTAGCTAGCTATGTAGGGGCTTCTCTGAAAGCACCTCTCATTTATATTAACTCAAAAAAGCTGATGTCAATGCTGCTAAATTACATTTGGAAGGAAAAGGCAAAAAATTGTATTGTAAAAACATGAGTGAACCTCAAAGGCATGATGAGTGAAAGGTGTTGGTTTCAAGGTTGAACTTTACTATGAGTCGGCTTCTACTTCATTCTAGAGAAAAGCACCACTGTTCTGAGAGCAGGCAGCGGTTGCCAGGTCTAGGACAGACAGAGAGCAGAGCAGCAGAGGAAGGCTTTAAGTCAGGAGAACTTTTCTTTATTCTGACTGTGGCTACAATTCTGTAGTGGCTGCAATATATATTTCGATTAAACCCCAGAACTGGACATCAAAAGGGTAAAATTTATAACATGTTAATTAAAAAATAAGAATGATTTCAGGTATATCTTCTCGTTGAAGCAATTTTGCTTTTCTTCCAGAAAGACTAAATCAAGATGTTGCTGTTTTTACAAAACAAATTTTGTTCTCATGCATTTCTGATTCAAAGACAATCAAAGACGGTCTACTACTAATTAAAAGTGATGAAGAAGCATATTGTTTTTGACACTAATAATGATTTATTAATAGGACAGAGTTCTTTCCTCCCCTCTAAGATCATGTAGAAAACTCTTCTTTCTAGAAGAGAACTAATCAAATCTCCCTTGCTATCCTGTATCTTAGATAAACTAATAAGTCACTAATCTTACCTCTTCCTGAATGGAATCTGTTCATTTTTCTCATGCATACACCTATGTGAAGCACTAAACTGGATACTGAGGAATTTTTATCTTGTCTTTTTACATATGTAGTATAACTGTTTTGGTCTGAATTTGTGTTAAACCTTTATCTTCATGCAAATAACGGTTTCTCTTACACAAGACAGGAGAACATTATAGCATTACAAAACTGTTCAAATTGTTAGGTTATATATTATAATTAGTTTGGCAGAGCTAATACAAATCACATTTACAGACAAACTATAATAAAATTGAAGTACCAGTTAAATATCCAAAATAATTAAAGGAATCATTTTTAGCCTAGTATAATTAGCTAATTCACTTTACAAGCATTTATTAAAATGAATTCGCATGTTATTATTCCATAGGTAGTTACACAATAGTGTTTATACAGGAAAAAATAATGAACCAAACTCTCTGTATCCAGCACTCCACAATTAAAACGAAGACTCCCCAAGTAATATCAATCTAGGATAGACTAATTAAGTTTGGTTTGATAACCATTCATTTCTTCTATTGCCTCTGAGCAAATTGTTTATTAGAGAAAGTTATTTTACACAAATCAAATCAAACTGGGTAAACCATTATATTTGAGGGAAACTTTAGCCATCAGTCAATTAATCCATCATTTTTCTCCAGACACTGTTGTTTAACGAGCAGATCATATTATCAACAATTTAGATATCATATGATTCAATTATAACAGTAAATTTATTGACAGATTCTCTAATACTTTTATTATGAATAAATTTAGAATTCTCTTTACCTTCGTGAACAAAGCAAAACCAATTCAGGTATTAAAGTCAAATATCAAGTAAATATAAAATGATAAATTTTTGAAATGATTGATAATATAGAACTATCATAAAAGAGGAGACAGCTTTAACAATTAAAATTGCTAACAAAGTAAACTAAGAATTCAACATAAAAAGCAATTCTAAAATAGTTAATTTACTGCGATATATTTATATTTCCTTGAAGTTAAAACTTATTTGTGCTCATAAACAAGCTTGAAAAATCTGTCATTATAATGTTAATGCTCAAGCCACACACCAATTGTTTATGTGGCCTGTAGAAGCCTAAGAATATAGAGTTATAGTTCTATTTCACAAGAGACATTAAAATTAGTGTTATATATACTCATATTTATAGACAACATGAGAAAAAACATCTTTCTATATTCTCCTCAGAGATCAGACCATAATAGTCCAACAAGACTGGTTTCTAGTTCTCAACAGGAAATGCATGCATGAGTAATTTGCCAGTTTACCAAAAAGAGATGAAAACTCAAGGTCTTATTAAAAGTTCAGATACAAAAACAGATCCTTCCTATATCCAAACTGAGCGGTTGAGTCCAAAACAATTTGTTTTTTCAAAACAATAAATTAATAACAACTTCTTAGACTGTTCTAACCAAATTCCCTTAAATTATGTATATGGCAGTGGGGGTTAGAAGTTCCTGACTCCACAGCACATGGCCAATTATCCATGTTGAGCAGACAAGAATGACTAATAGTAGCTTTCATATGTGATAAACATTCTGTTGAACAACTCCAACTGTCCACAGTAGGCTAATCTCATGAACTGATCCAACTGTCCCTGGCGGGCTACCCTATGCGCTAACACTGACACTGAAGCAGTCTCCTCTGACCGCCAATGAATGGCACAAGGCCGATGCATTCCACGTCTTCGCCTACATCCTTCGTTACCAAATCACTGCACATGTCTGAGAACCTAGAGGCTGCGGATGTAGGACAGGTACCTCAGAGGCAACAGACAAGGAACATGGATGGAGAAGCATCTAATGCCTACAAGCCCACATCCTCATCCCATTAGAGAGATTGGCCCCGGGAAGATTTCACTTGAAGAAACAGTTTCACTGGTCATAAATCAGTTGACAGTCACTATCCTATCATATGTACGTTCCTGGGAACTTCACAGTAAAGCTTTTTAAGTAAGAAGGAATGGCCCTAAGTTTCGTTTTTAGAGAAACACTTCATTTTACATATGACTTCAAACAATTACTGCTGCAGAGGTTCTGTAGAACATCGGCATGACCGCACCCAGGTCAGTCGCTTGACAGTAAACACAGGAGCAGTCATCTAGCATCAACTGTATCTCTTTGTTCCTGACACTTTTGTGCCCATGCAGTGCATTCTTACCAATTATTTTTAAACAAATCATGATATCCTTTTAAGAAATACTATCTACTCCCTTTGTAAGAAGCTCAAATTTAAGATTAATCCTTCTGTAAACTTCATTTTCCTGACAAAAATAAGATGTCCCTTTTCATCTGAGACTGACTCAGATAAGCTGCTTCCAAATTCTTAGTCCTTAGGACCTCTGCGAAGTAAAGCATGTGTGTCCCCCTAAAATCCTAAGTTTGAGGGTATTTGCTATACAGTGACAGATAACGAATTCAGGCCTCAGCAGCTCCCTGCCATGTTTGGACTGGCTATCATCACCTGCCTTAAAAAGTGTCTCTCAAAGTTTTTCCAATTGAAGGACTCCTTTGACAAGATTCTGACCTCCCCTAAACTTCACATTTCACTTTTCATTTGTCAGTAACCCCCAAAAATAAAATGAAAAAAAAAAAAAACAAAATAACTATATAAACATAATGAAGGAAAGCCACAGACTACTCCTAAGGGCCACTAAATGAAATAATGTCCTAGAAATAAACTGAAAGCCTGTTCATGGCAGCACTACAGATAAAACACTTGCCAATTAAATAGACCCTTAATCTCCCAGTATGTATGGTTTCTAAAACTGTGCAAGAAGCGCAGCAAGGCGTGTGGAGGCTTGCCCCATTTTCCCTGTGACCCAGCTAGCTTCCGCTGAGAACAAGGCCACCTCTCAAGAAATCTGAACCTTTCCCTTTGACCTCACTTGTTTAACTAGGCATGTAACGAACGTGTGAATAAGAAAGGCCTACTGCATAAGTTGTGAAAGGCTATAGGAGAATTCGTGGCTAAGCCTTCTAGATATCCTGCCAGTGTATTAAACACAAAACCCTAGATCAATGACGCCATAACATAGTTAACATATAAAAAATGTACTTAAATGTTGAAAAAAAAGCCATGCTTATTTCAGAATGCTATTAGAAGCGCTTTTATAATCTGAAGCCAACAATCTTTTCAATGTTATTAAACTCATCCTAAATCTTAAAAATTACTAATTTTAATTTTTTCTTGGTGCCAGTCCTGGGGCTTGAATTCAAGCTGTGGGCACTGACCCTGAATTCCATGCTAAGCCTAGTGCTCTGCCGCTTGAGCTAAAGCTCCACTCCCAGCTTTTTAGTGTTTTATTGGAGGTAAAGAGTGTCATGGACTTTCCTTGTCCAAGCTGGCTTCCAACTGCAATCCTCAGAATTTAGCCTGATTAACTGGGATTACATGCATGAGCCACTGCACCTGGCTTAATTTATTATTTTAAGTTTATTCTTCTTCCTCATCTCCTTTGCTGAGCCACAGTGGCTTTACTAGTGTGCAAAAAACATCAAGCATGCTTTTGTTTTAGAAACTTTTTATTTGCTGTTTATGGGATTTTCTTCTTCTTTCCTTTCCCTCTCTTTCATTCCACAATTATTATGTTTTCCTGTACTTTATTCAGATTTATGCTTAACTGTTATCTCATTAGAAAATGTGTTAGATCTATATAAAACAATGCCATCCAATACTCTATAAGCTAGATCTCATTTTATTTTTGTTAGTACTGTTTGTTTTCTTTTTGTTTATTGTTGTTTTTGAACAATTTATTACTACTTGTCCAACTAGAATACTTTAAAAACATCTTATTCATTTTTTCTAAAAAGATTTTGATGTATGTAAAAACTCATAGACGATTTTAAAGATTTAAAATGCACTTTCCCCAAACATGACCTGTCTTTTATTTCTCTCTTTCTATTGCTTGCTTTGCATTGTCCTGCTTTTAACATGATAGGTGCTACTAAGAAGTAACAGAATGGTCCAAGAGGAAACCACAAAAACATCCAAATAATCTGAAATGGTTGTCTGCTCCGGTAAGCATGGGATTACCCTGCTTAGTAAAGGCTTTTGTAGTTTCACACTTTTAGATTGTGTGAGCCGGAGTTGCTGATGCAGCTCTCAGGTCCTGTCCTCTTGGCCAACTCTGACCTGTCCTTGTAGACAGCACCTCCTTTCACCATTCAAATCTACTCTGACAAGTGTTTACATTTTCTACAACTACCAGCACTATTTTACAAACTAAAAACCAATAATGCGCTTTATTTTACAAAGAAAAAGAGGGCATGGCAACATGATATGTGTAAGAGCAGAGAGGCCCTGGGAATAAGATGCTCTTGTTTTGGATATTATTGCCTTTTCTAATTTTGCAGGTGGTTATTATTAATTTGGCTAAGAATATATTTGCAAAGTGCTTTATAATCACAAAACTATTTTATGCTAGCTTTTGTTTTTAAATTCCGTTATTATTATTACTATTATTATTATTTTGGTTGGTCTTGGGGCCTGAACTCTGGGCCTGAGCACTGTCCCTCAGCTCTTCAGCTCAAAGCTAGCGCTCTACCACTTGAGCCACAGCACCACTTCCGGCTTTTTTCTTTCTGCTTATGTGGTGCTGAGGAATCGAACCCAGGGCCTCAAGCATGCAAGGCAAGCGCTCTACCACTGAGCCACCTTCCCAGCCCTATGTTCTTTCTTTCTGTCAGTCGTGTGGCTTGAACTCTGGGCCTGGGCGCTGTCCCTCAGCTCTTCAGCTCAAAGCTAGCGCTCTACCACTTGAGCCACAGCGCCACTTCCGGCTTTTTCTGTTTATGTGGTGCTGAGGAATGGAACCCAGGGCTTCGTGCGTGCTAGGCAAGCACTCTACCACTGAGCCACCTTCCCAGCCCCCCATATTATTATTTGATACTTAAATTTGTCGAGGTGCCAAATTCTAGTGAGGCAGAGAGCAACTCGGCACCAGCCCATGAAATTACCTTATTTCAAATGTCAGAGTACTGGGCCTTGCTTTCTGCTGTTCAAATAATGCTCTCAATGTTCACAGAGGACTCAACAGGAAGTGGATAATCTGAATTTCTAACATGAAACTGATGGATGCAGCATTTCTTCTATTTTCTTCTTTGAAACATCCAGTCTTTAAAAAAATTTATTTCATTTTATCGTAATGGTGACGTACAGAGGGTTACAGTTACGTAAGTGAGGTAATGAGCGCATTTCTTGTCCCAGTGTTACCCCTCCCTCAATACTCCCCCCCACATACACACTGATTCCCTTCCCCACAAACGTCAAGTCTTAAGAGATTCAGGCAGTTGTTTCATATTTCCTTCTCTTTGTGACTTAAAATACTGCTATACTCATACCAAAGAGCTACAAGAACACCAACCTATCTGTACTGCTAATGTCAGTTTTGGCATCAGTGAAACATCCAACCTCCCAATTGGCAAATGTGCACCCAAGCCCAGTCCTGGACACCTGAAGTATACTAAATGTCAGATTATTAAAGGACACAATCAGGAAGGAAAAACGGAGCTTTAGAAAATAGGAAGAGGCTGTGATTCAAGTAATACACAAACAATAACTTGAGCATAACAAATATATTTGACCTTCGAAGTAATAAAAACAAATGTAGAAAGAGCCTCTGATTTTCTATTACTGCCAGCTCTATTTTCCTCGTAAGTTTCACTCCATTATGGTATAATAATCTCTCATTACTGTAGCACAATCATGCATAGTCTACTCTCCACCTATAGTTGTCTTGTGTCTATTTAGTTTTATAGCAAGCAAGCAATTTGAGAATATGGTAATAAAGCCTCAATCACAGTAATGATGTATGATAGGCTATAATTTCTCTGTACTAATGGGTTACAAACAGCATTACAATGATGACGGGAATCTCATTGATTCATTATATGACTGCAATAATATAAAAATGACTTAATATAGATCACTATTAAGTCATGCACATGCTACTAACACCCTCTCTATTTTTCTATAGAGATATATAGGGAAATAAAATTAATATTAGTCTTTCTGTATAAAAGTTCACACAGCATAAACATTTTGTGTTGAGTACCTTAAATCAATGTTTGAAGTTGGAATTACTGCATTGAACTGTTCTTTGAAAAGAAAACCATTGATTTTAATCTGCTTGAAGCAATCAATTACTCCCTGTCCTCTTTATTCCAAACTGTAATGAAAACTAAACTGCGTTGTCCTGAAAACTAAATGTGAAGATGATCATAAACAGAATTTAAACTCCATGGATTATTCATATCTACCCATTTAGATTTGCCATTTCCATTATGAGTACATTTGCCACGAGCATTTAATGGACATCTAAAAGGGAATTCATTAAAGCAGGAGCTGTTGGCAGCACTTATGGGCTTCAGACTGCTTTATGCTTGCCTTTAATAGCTCACTATTATAAAAGTGATATATTGTGTTCATCCCATTAGTAGTTTGCAGAAAAGGTCTGCAAGAGATAACAAATCCTTTTGAATATTTTCAGAACTGAAAGTAAATCAGTTTGTTTGTCTGAAGCAGCACATTCGAACAATATACAATTTTAGTCATCTAAATTTACTTGTTCCAAGCCACATCACATTTTAGCAGCCACAAATACATTTCATGAAGCAGGTTCTGCCTTTTGAAATACTCTGTAGAGATCAGTGTGAGACAGTGACAGGCATCAGCTCGCCACGCAACGAGAGGAAGGTAAGGCATAGTAGAGATAACGGACAGACATTGCTAGAAGATATTGGAGGACACTGCCCAAAGAAAAGCAAGGGAGAGTACTTCTACTCCGCTGCATGTGGCCACTACTCAAGAGCAAGGAAAGCATCTTTCTGCCGTCTTAGGCCCACTAAGAGACCTTATCCCAAGCAATGGCATTCATTGATCTTTTTTTTTTTTTTTTTTTAATCTTACAGAGTACAGAAAGAACCTAAAACCTGGTCTTAACATTAAGGCTTACTATAGCAAGGCAATTAGCTCTAACAGGGAAGGGGAGAGGAAGGAAAGATCCCTCAGACGGTCATCTGCATAATGTCCAGCTCTGGGCTATGTCTATCCCGAATACAACGAATTTTACTAAAGATTTGTGACTCCGGCTAGGGCAGGCCAACGGCATGCCTTAATAGTACAGAAGGACAATTAGGGTCTCAGAGTCAGTATATTTGATTTCAGAATTTATCAATTAACTATTTTTTCTTGGCAAACTTGTCTAATTTTGTTTAGTTTATAGCGATGTAAAAACCAGATAGCATGCCTCTTATTATACTTGGAGCTGCGTTAACTGATATAGAATGAAAACCCTATTACAGGTAACCTAAATCTATGCAGTTAACGTATGGCTCAGTCCTTTCTGAGGTCTTAAAGACTTAAAACTTATCCTTTTCTTTTCTTTTCTTTTTTTAGCCAGTGTCTTGAACTCATGGACTCAAGTGACTTTGCCAGCGACTGTAGGCATGTACACCGCATTCAACTAAAACTGGTCTTTCAAGTCGCTTAAGTTTTATTCATATATTGAAACTGATATTGCAATGATTCTATACTGTAACTATGAAGGTGTCCAAGTTTACACATGCCTTTATCCACCCCAGAGATACATATTGGTTGTACAAGTAAGGACTATAAAAAAAAGTAGAGGTCAAGAAACAGTTGGAGCACCGGTAGCTCACACCTGTAATCACAGCTCCTTGGGAGGATGAGATCTGAGCCCCCAGATTCAAAGTCACACCAGGCAGAAAAGTCCAAAGACTCTTAGCCTCAATTCACCACCAAAAAGCCAGAAGTGGAGCTGTGGCTCAGGTGATGGAGTACTAGCCTTGGGCAAAAAAAGCTCAGGGATGGGGCACAGGCTTTAAGTTTAAGCCATAGGATTGGCACATCAGAAAAAAAAAAAAGAAAGCAGGGAAACAAAATAGGAAAGTTTACTTTAAAACTGATACTTTAAGACAAGTCTACGACAGTACCTCCAAAGTCAAGTTAAATATAACCTTCAGATTTCATAGTTTGCACATTTTCTCAAAATTATAACTCCTCAGCAATGTAGCCAATTCGATTAGTTCAAGGCATCACTGGAAATCTGTGCTGCTTCTAAGACTCTGAAACACGCCCATGGAGTTCATTACAGTGCAGACTCACATTCAATAAACACTTTAATGTTTGTGATATTCCTGGTTCAGTAATATGATTCAAACTGCAAACATTTAAATTACTTTATATATCCACATGATTGGGTTAGGACATGTTTACATACTCAAGCCACACATGTATAGAAACCTAATCATCTTAAAATAGTTAGGATCTAGTGGGAAATAACTTTCTACTAGAATCTGAAGCAGAGTTAAGTAAATATCTTTCTGTTCAAGAGAAATATCAATGGAAAAGTTTTAATACATAATATATATTTTCCATTCTACACGTATTACATTTTAAAAAGTGAACAGAAATAGGGGAGGTATGCCACCCAAAATCGATGTCCAAATCCATACTGAATTCGTTAGTATGTACTGATGATCCAGAGTCAAGTAGACAATTACTTTATTTAGGTTTCAGTGGTAAAGTAGCAGTTGATTCTAAATAAGAATGCCTTGAAAATCACTGTTCAAAGGGCTGGGATGTAGCTCAAGTACTGGAGGGGACTCCCCACCAGGTATGAGGCATGGTTCGTCCCCAGTATTAGGGCACTGAGGGCAAATAAATGTTTGAACCAGGTACAGTGGCATATACCTGTAATCCCAGCTACTCAGGATATGGCAGCAGAAGGATTAAGAGTTTAAGGCCAGCTCAGAGGAAAAGTAGCAGGACTCTCAAAAACAAAACAAAACAAAAATAAAGACAAAGGACGGGGACATAACTGAGAACTTGCCTCCAAAGCACAAAGCCCTGGGTTCAAATCCAAGTACTGAAAAAGGAAATAAAAATGCCTTTCTGTCAACCAAGTGCTCTTTCTGTAAACCATTACACTAAACCTCAAGAAGCCAATAATGAAGGTGATAAGACCCCTTTTTTGCCCCACGGCTGGCAAAATTTCAGAGTAGGACAATCCTTCTTTTTCCCAGTGACTAGCAGTCAGTCACTTTTTACTCTAGCAAACTTACTAAAGCATACTAACTTCAATTCTTAACTCTGGAGTCTTTTGCAGAATTATCTAAGAGAGGAAGTGACAGTTCAACTTGTTCTATGCCTGTGTGGGTAAGATGGCAGAGGCAAGGCTCATTAGAATAGTATTTTTGTTTTCCTCACAATCCAATGTACACAATGTCACCAGGATGAAACAAAGTTTTATAAGACTGACAGCTAGTCTGCTACTGTATATACATGATCACTCATAAAACAAAGCACGAATAATAGAAAAGCATATTTTTAAGGAGTCAATGGATATTAGAATAAAAGGTAATTTTTCTCCTCCAAATTAAAAACAAGAACTTTTGAAAACTAAGTCATCCAGAAAATAGCCTCATAGCCACAGAACTAATTCACCTCCCAAGTTATGAGGTAACATCAGGGTACAAAAGCAGATTTCAGTTAGCCGAGACCATCTGCCTGAGAAGCAATCCTAAGTTTTTCTTGTAACTACTATATGGGAGTTGGGTGTAGAACAGGGAAATTCCTGTTTCTGCCCCTAGTCATTTTGACATTAAATGAGAGAATTTATGACAAACAAATACTTTCACTGTAACCGCGGCTGTAACTGTCAAGTCTGCCACTGTCTGGTTTCAGGCCCTGTAAAAACACAGTTAAAAAGCTCTTAAAATTAGAAGAACACCTATCTCTTTCAATTCATCTTTTTCTCACCACTCCTAGGACTTAACTCTCACTCTCTCAAAGATTTATGAGATTTAAGATAAGCAAATATTCTGACAAGAATCACATTACACAGCAAAGAGAATTTTTAAATGATGTGATAAATCACTGAGTCTAGATGGACTGTAGAATAAGTGGGGAGAATAACTCTGATTTGGGGATCCAGAAAATTTAAAAGAACTAACGCTGACTGATGCTAAGTGAGGTGATGCCTGGATGCGACTTACCTGGCCAGGAAAGAAACTGGCTTAGCATACAGACTGACCTGCCCTCGCCTGGACCCTCACTGTGACCCCTGCGCCAGCTGATGGTGGATCAGATCCTTCTCAGGGAGGAAGAGACCGGGTGGGGTAGGTTTGCCACAAGCCCTTCACAGGAAGATGTCAGTCTTCTGTGCAAGACAAAAAAGAAAAGAAAAAAGGTACAGTGGCAGTGGTGACGTCTCTCCTCTCTTAGGAGAGAAAAAAAAGGTCAGGTATGCACATTCTCCATCAACTACTAGCTGTTTTATGTACACAGGCCAAGAACGTCTCTGCAAAAGTTGAGAGGGACAAGGCATCCAAGTCCAACATCTCTTTGGAGTGAAGACTGCAAGTTGCCAGCTGTAACCCACGACCGTGGTCATGGGCCCTTTAGAAGACCCATAATCAAGAAACTGCCTTCATGGGTGAAATGATTAGCCCCAGAACACTTTTCAAAAATGCTTGAAATCAGTTATGGAATGCAGTTATGTCCACAGTGAAGTGACCGTCCAAACAACTAAATCACCTTCCTGAATTATAGCTACTCTGTTGATAATATAGAAGAATAGTGCTTTCTAGACTTTGAACTATCTAGTATTGCAACAGCCAGCGTGTGATACGTCTCTAACATGTGCCAATCAAGTTTTCCATAAGTGCAAAATGTCCTTCTTAACATTTCCAAACAAGAGTACTAAAAAATATTGTTTGATGTACAAAATTTAAGATTCCCTCTTTTTAATCAGAATCTGTACTTTGAAATATGTCAGCTTTTCTTACATACGTATGATTCTATTTTAGAGAGGTAGTAAGCTCTAGGATTTAGCAATGTCTATTTTGCCCTTTCTTCAACAATACTTTGTTGTTGTTTTTTTAATCAAACATTCATTAAGCTTTAACTATTTTTTGCACTAGGCTGTAAATCTAGTATTAATATAACTGTTCTCCTTCATGGCTAAGCAGGAGAATTTCAATGCTCTGTATATGTGGATATTACTTAATTTTTATTAAAAAATCAATAACCAAAAAATTCAGATGAGATGGGAAGCTAACACTTAATGCTTTAATAAACTACTGAGAATAAGATTGGTTGCAAAAGTTCAATAACTACTAAAAGAATTTAATACACCAACTAATTAATTGCAGACAAATTTATATGAAATCAAAACCAGTTCCACAATTTTAGTTCTCATATCATACTCTACAAAATAACCAAAAACTACCAGGTCTAGTAATTATTATCCTTTTATATTTTCAAAAGGCAAAGAAAGCAGCTGGGCTCTGTAGTGAAAGTCACTATTTTTTTTTTTTTTTTTTTTTTTTTTTTTTTTTTTTTGTCGGTCATGGGGCTTGAACTCTGGGCTTGGGCGTTGTCCCTTCAGCTCAAGGCGAGCGCTCTACCACTTGAGCTACAGCGCCACTTCCGGTTTTCTAGTGGTTTATTGGAGATAGGAGTCTCACGGTCTTTCCTGCCCGGGCTGGCTTTGAACCGCCAAAGCGATTCTCAGATCTCAGCCTCCTGAGTAGCTAGGATTACAGGCGTGAGCCACCGGCGCCTGGCGAAAGTCACTATTTTTAAGGATATGTATACATGTTGGCAGTTAGTGTGAATAAGATAATTATGAAGGAAGCTAAGATTACTTATAACAAGATGCTACTAGGTGAAGTTCAGATGTGTCACAGACTTCATTCACATATGGAAGTTGATAAGCTTCTAATGAAGGGAAGTTGTAAAACACAATTCCAAACAAGAGCTACTTCACACTCTTCAGAGTTGGTGTACAGAAAGGGCAAGGTGAAGAGCTCTACCGAAGTGTCATATTTATCTCCACTGTACTTTACCAGCAACTACAATGGTACAAAAAAGACCATGAGAAAAAATGAATTTGCTCATGCCGAAAGATACGAATTCTTTCCGACATTCATTTAACAATAGTGAAAACTAAGAATCCTGAACCATTCAGTGATCACAGGAAAAAATGAAGTTGAATTTTTTTTTCCACAGTGGTGTCAACTTAAACTAATTTCAGAAAGATTCCTTAAGAAAACTCCATTCTAGTTTTACTACATGTTCTAAACAAGTGAAAAAACTATTAGACATCCTATTATTTAATTTGAGTAAATGCCAAAGATTAATGAAAACTAAGGGAAAACTGAAAATCAAATGGACTAAATTCATATGCACATTTATTTTTTGCAAAGCTACAACAGAGCACTTCTAAAGATTTAATCCAAATTAACTAAATTTCAGTATTTCTTCAGTGTTTTGCATTACTAATCTAAGAAACACAAGTATTTATATAATCACTGTGTGTGTAAAGTATTAATAAATATCTGGATTGAATGTGTGGCAATTAACTTTAAATTCTTCAGCCAAATAAAGAGACAAGGAGCAATGTCGTTGGAATCATGAGATCAAGTTAAAGCATGCAGGGATTTCCCAGCAATCATCTGGTTAGAGAGCAGCCACACAGAGGATAGATGTTATCCTATGTAGTTACACCACGCTTCCCTCAAGGAATTTAAAAACTTCCCAGAGGCAAGTCACAAATTACAGGTATTTCTGATAATTAAAGGTATCATATAATACTTGTAATTTGATTTCACAAATACTAACTGCCAAAAAAGTGTTTGATGCTAGAGATAAAACGTGCAAGCATTTCCCTTATGAAATTCATAGTTTTGTGAAAAAGCAAAACAACTTTATTCATTAGAGATGTCCTTAATCACATAAATAGCAAAATAGTATTAAAGAGTAAGAAAAAGCAGTATGACTGATATAACAGGAGGCCCTAAGATGGGGAGGACCCAGAAGGCGAAGGGCCTGGAATTCACCAGGACAAAAGATTATTCCAAGTACAAGCGATACATGCAAAGGCACTCATAAACTGTTGGTACAATTTCAGCCAGCCGTGATGACACACACCTTGATCTCAGACACTTGGGAGACAGACAGGAGGAGTGAAAAGCTGAGGCTAGCCCACGCCTAAGCTTGGTCTCCCACTCTTCCTGGCTTTCCTGCTCAGGGCTGGCACTCTACCACGGGGCCATACTATACTCTGGGCTCTCTGCTAGTTAAGTGGAGGTAAAAGTCTCTGCTCCAGCTGGCTTCAAATCTCAGTCCTCAGATCTCAGCCTCCTAAGTAGCTAGGATTTGTAATCCTAGTGTGTGAGCCACCAGTAGCCAGCTAGAGAGACCCTAACTTAAAAACAAACTAAAAGGCAAAAGGGCTTAAGTGGAAGAGAAGTTACTTAGCAAATGCAAGGCCCCAAGTACTACAAAAGAAAACCAAATAGGAGAATTTAGGAAGTAAAAAAATGGCCAGAGTGCTTTGAAAAATAAAAGGGAAAACATAAAAGTCATTTAAACTATGGCAGGAAAGAGTCAGGAGAGTATCCTTAGTAGACTAAGCATGGAAAAGATTTCAGTCTTTATCCTAAAAGTAAAGAGAAGCAACTGATTTTCTTTTTTAAATAACCATTCAGGCTGTGCTATTTGATGAACCATTTTGAAGGATGCAGTAGTAGAGAGGAGGAAACCAAGAGGATGCAACTTTACAGTCACGGAAAGGTGGTGTGGACTAAGAATGTGAAATCACAGAACTACACACTTAAGGGGGAGGTTATCAGCATCAGCAGACACTATTCACCGGAGAAATCTAAACACAAAAGTAGCTTTTGCAGTGATGAGTTCTATTGAAAGTCTCCTGAATTTACTGTGACAAATGGATATCATGTAGACAGTTGATTCACAACCTGAAAATTCAGGAGATAAGCTTATGGGAAAATACATTCAGAAGTCATCAGCAAATAACTGGTTATTGGAAATACCAGACTACATGAGATTATTTAAGGAAAAAAAACCAGCCCAGCCCCAAGAAACTGAACCATTAAAAGCCAGGCTCAAGAAAAACCAGCACATCAACGTAGAGGAGGAATTGTTAAAAGGAATTAAGAGGAAAAACAACAACAACAAAAACAAATGAGAAGCCAAGGGGAAGGTGAAATTGCTTCAAGGAGGAAGAGAGGCCAGTTGTGCTAAAACACCAAACAATCCAAGGAGAAGGAAGGAACTAGTTTGATGAGTACCTTTCTCAGTGGTGACTGATGCTCAAGCATCAAGTGTTTGTAGTTTATGTGAAGAATTAGCAAGCTTTTTTTCCCCTTAAAAGATCTGACAATACCTCTGAACCTACTATTCAATTTTGCTTTTGTTCCCTAAGAGCTGTAGACAAGAAGTCAAATAAAACTTTATTTACGGAACAGACAACAGCACCCAGACCACAGCTTGACAATTCCTGTCTTGTAATAGTCAAGTCTCAGATCAATTAGATAGTAGCAAGATTTCCTGCTCCCCTGACCTAAAATGTACTTTCTCCCATCCCTCCTTCCATCTTGTTGTGTCATCTCTACAGTTTACCAATTACCTTAAGTCACCTCTTTGATTTGCTTGGCTAACAATGTTGAATCTGTGCTTCCTGTGGAAGGTAAGCTTCACAAGAATAGAGACAAAGATCATATAACACATTTTTTATATCACCTGGACCTAAAAAAGGGATGCAGACTCTAGTACCTCAATTAATATTTTTTAACTTTCTAAAACAGATGACCTTTGCTCTTCTAGCCATGATATAGCAACAGTAAGATAGTCTAAATTTACATACCTGTCCTAAGCAACAACAACAAAACTTAATTAAATATATAAAAGCAATAAGTCTTAGTCAATTTAAATTCCTAGAGCAGATTTCCACAATTTTCAGACTTCTTGTCACATACTATGAAAACCAAATGACAATGGAATATGTTTTTAAGTAAGTAAAAGAAAAGGCATAATCTCTTTGTACAACTAAAGATAATAAATATATAATTAAAAAGAAAGGAAATACAAAAATCAGAACTCCATGTCCTGCAAACATGTCTCTTGATGGTGAGGGCAGTAAAATAACTCCTCATCCAGAAGGCAGAAAGAGGAGAGTCCATTTCTATTAGGCCTACACTACCAGGTAGGTTAGTTTTTCAAATGGAAAATCTGAAAAGGTATCACATATTTAGATCTGTACAAAGTGTCAAACAGCACATATATGAGTAACTATAAAACCTTTTCCTCCATTCTTCAGTTTCTTTAAAAGACAGTAAACTGGGTACAGGTGATTCATCCTTTTAATCCTATCTATTCAGGAGGCACAGACTGGAAAGATTGAAGAGGGAGATCAGTGTGGTCAACAAGTTCTCAAAATATCATCTCAACCAAGAGCTGGGCCCAATGGCTCATGTCTATCATCCCAGTTACAATGGGAAAGGTAAACAGAAGGACTGTGGTCCAGGCCAGTCTAGGAAATGCTAGATCCTATCTCAAAAATAACCAAAGCAAAAAGGACTGGAGGCAGTAGAGCACCTGCCCAGTAAGTATGGTAGATCTCTTAGCTGTAGGTGATAATTTGACTTCAACTTCTTAGGGGGAGAGGTGTGCTCAGAGAGCTTAGCATACAAAATGGTAGGTTTCACTGTATTTCCACACACACATATAATGTAACGTACTTTGATCTATTCACCACTTATCACTGTCCCTCATTCTCTTCCCTGATTCCCTACCTGGTCCTGGCCCTTCCTTCCAAACAGTAAAATGTAAAGACAAATGCACCAATGAGGTAGCACAGGCTGAAAGAACAAATTTCGGCAGGCTAAGAAATGAGTGGATGAGGAGTTCATGGGACAAATGTTGCAGACAATACTATACAGAATTTTGGTTATAAAGAAAGGTAAGGGTCATAAGCAACACAGAGCCCTGTGTTTCTCAGTGGGGAAGTGAACTGGGCCATGGTTCAGAGTCCAATAGCTCAGCACCTTGTTGTCTGATGTTCACTGTGGTTGGGGGCTGAAATGGTAGTGCAGTTCAGACCACGTAATACTGACCTATGGGAGACAATGGGTACTGGGTTACCCCTTGGGTTGAGAGCTGACATAAACTAGTTTATAGGACTGTAAGCAATACAGCTAAGTGATGTTCAGTAGGAGCACTGTGCCACTGTGGGGCAACCGGGCTGGATGTACATACATAGCTAACAGGACAAGCTGAGAGGAAGCCACACATACATTACACATGTCCATGCATCTTTCAAACTTGTCTGCTTCCATGTTTGGGTTACTAGAAAGCCTCCTTTTACATTTGTGTCCCATTATTAATAGCAGATACTCACATTTGTCTTGAAATTCCTCATTTCCTCATCTTTGTTTATTTCAAGTAGCTTCTTTGACATATTTGTCATTGTTAAAGTTTCTGCCTATTAATTCCAGTACCTAGTCAAATGCTGGTCTCTGTGGAGTTTTTCCCCTGACTCTGAAGTCATATTTTCCTCTTCACATAATCTCTGGATCCTGCAATGTACTGTTTTTACTTTTCTGGGTTGCTGATCTTTGCAAGTTGACCTTGCAAAGGCTAACATGCACATGTGTTAGGACAAGCCCATTTCAGCTGGCATTGGTTCTGTCACGAGGTCTTAGTCATGGGGTAGCACCACCTTGCCATTCCAGTTCTTCAATAGTAAGGCCTCTTCCGACTAGACCAGGCTCCAGCCAGCAATAGCTGTGATCGCTACTTAGCTGTTTAAGCTTTCTGAATATACTGTTTCACCAGCCTGGATTCCCTAGAAATCTCACCCTATAGGATGAGAAGAAAATTTGAGGTCCTGATAGTGACACCCTGCTCTCCAAGAACCTTCTCAACTTTCAGCTGCTCTTTAACAATCTCTAACTATCAAGAAGGACAGAAAGTTCTGCTGGCATTACATTCTTATGCACTGTCCTAATGATGTGTGTTTCTTGAAGAAAACAGCCAATGTGAATGTGGACCCCAACCTGATTTTTCTTTCAAGATGCATTTGCCCTCCACTTTCTACCTACTTTTGAGCACTCAACAATCCCTTCAAATAGTGTGTCTGTTTTCTACATGTCTTTTTCCAGAAGTTTTCATTCTCTCAGCGAGATGGTCTTTTGATATGCTACCATTACCATTAGGCAAGAAACAACAATTACCTTTGACAACAGCTGGTAGTTACTTTCTCAAGTCTTGAAAACAAATTTTCATTGATCAAGTTGCAATGTACTTGTAAATTGACATGTTGAATGAAACTCCTCTGGCACAACTAGTTAAAGATAATTTTAAAATTTCATTAAACATTTCCTCAACTCTGTATTTGACTAGCACGTAATTATGAAATTTCATCACTGTAGGAATGCAGGAGGTTAGATCTCCTGGTTTAGTATTTATCCTTTCTGGGAATTCACAAGCCACTTTATAGATATGATGGACAATATTACTTTTCACACAAACATGCACAAAATTAAAACATTTGCATATTATCTCAAGGATCCTATGACTCATTTCTACTAATCTAATCAAATTCTTTCATTTTATATGAAGTCTAAAAAAGTAATGTACCCAATATTGCACTGGTAATTGCGATGATTCAGAGAACACTAACTTTTATGTAAAACTCATAATTCTTGTTTCTCTCACTCTCTTAATTACCAGACAACGTGGTTTTATTTAGAAAAACTGGCACTTGAAGAAGACAGGTCAACTGCCTAAGGTTGCAGACTGAATGATGGATGAAGATGACTACCCCAAAACTAGAACAAGATCTCTTCAAAAATACAGCATTAGTGGCAAGGACAAAACTAGGCACAGAAAGACAAATACCACATATTCTTACCACTTATTGTATGAAAGTCAAAAGGTGATCTAAAAGAAGTAAAGTTAAAATAACCAGAGGCTTGGCAGGTGAGGGGAAGAGGAGATAGAGAAGAAGATAGTTTATGGATACAGGAGTGGCAGGAAAAGAATATTTCATATGGTTTATAGTACAGAAGAGTAACTATTATTGACAAGAATTAATCATGTATTTATTTCAACATAGTCAGCAGATAGGACTTCAAATGTCCTTAGCATAAGATAATAGCATTTGAGGGGAAGGATAAACAATTACCCTGATCTTATCATCACACATTCTAGACATATACTGAAATACTACATACACTATACCTTACCAGTATGTAAATTGTTAGGACAACTAAAAATGAAAAAAATGTCAAATTACTGTATGATCCAGCAATGACACTTCTGGGCACATACTCAAGAGAGCTGAAATTAAGGTCTCTAAGAGGTATTTTTAGACCCATGTCCATACTAGCATTAGCTAAGCAACCACAGTGTATCTATCTGATACACAGAACACAACATATGGTACACACAAACGAGTATCACTCAACCTGAAAGTACACAGAAATTCTGGTTCATTCTATGGCATGAGCATTTTACAAAGTAAAATCAGATAGTTAGGAAAAGATGGATATTGTATGACTCCATTTACATGAAGAACCAAGAACATCAAAAGCACAGAGACACAAAGAAATTAGTTGCTAGAGGCTGCTGCAGATGTGGAGGACAAGTTGGGAGTTACTGTTCAATAAGTCTAGTTTCAGTTTAGCAAGATAAAAACAGCCTGGAGCCAGGTGCAGGCAGCTCATACCTGTCATCCTAGCTACAGAGGTTGAGATCTGAGGATCGCAGTTCAAGGCCAGCCAGGGCAGAAAGTCCCAAAGAGACCCTTATCTCTGTTAACCACTCGAAAACTGGAAGTGGAGCTGTGGCTCAAAGTGTTTAGAGTACTAACCTTGAGCAAAAGAGCTCAAGGACAGCACCCAGGCTCTGAGTTCAAGCCCCACAACTGACACACACACAAAAAATGCCTGGAGATGAATGGGAGTAAGAACTGCAAGTAATATGAATTTATTTAATACCAACAAATTGTGTACTTAAAATGGCTAAGATAGTACACTTTGTTATGTATGTTTTACAATACAAATTTTTGGATAAAAATTTCTGAAAACCTCACGTTACATTTCAATAGTCTATGAGGAATTGCAATATTTTTCTTTCTTTCTTTCTTTTTTTTTTTTTTTTTTGGCCGGTCGTGGGGCCTGAACTCTGGGCCTGGGCGCTGTCCCTCAGCTCTTCAGCTCAAGGCTAGCGCTCTACCACTAAAGCCACAGCGCCACTTCTGGCTTTTTTTTCTTTTTGCTTATGTGGTGCTGAGGAATCGAACCCAGGGCCTCAGGCATGCAAGGCAAGCACTCTACCACTGAGCCACCTTCCCAGACCCAATATTTTTCTTTTTTAAAAAATTACTTTATTCAAAGGAGGAGGTTACAATGCTTGATAAGAAATGTACTCATTATCTTGCCCATGTAACTGTAACCCCTCTGTACAGTATTTTCACAATAAAAAATAAATAAAGGTAGGCAAAAAAATTACTTTATTGTAAAGATGCTGTACAGAGGAGAATCCCAATATTTTTTGAAGCACATAAAAAACAATGAAGCTGAACATATATAGTATTCATTTAAATATTAGTTTACAAACACTGCTTAAAGTTAATAGCACTGTGGATGCAGTCTCACAAAGACAGTGGCTCTAGACAGTAATTATATACTCATCGTGATGTACTGGTTAATGAATGTGCATTTCAATGATAATTACCATACTTGAACAGAATATCTTTATTAGTAGATAAAGCCAGCTTATACTAACTGAAAAGGTTGCCTATTCTTATCATTTTAATGGCAAAAAAGTAACTAGTATCAAAATTGTATTGATAATTATAGAGATATACTTGAAAATTTAACATAGAAAACCCTGGCATAGGTTCTACCTGTGAAAATGTGTTAATGTAACAAACTAAGAAAGCAATAATTAGGTAAAATTATTATATAAGAAATAGAGAGCCACATTCTAGTCTTCTCTCTCATGCTTAATAAGTGTAAAACACTGGACCAATCACTGACTTTCACTGGATTTCAGTATTTTTTAAAACTCATGCGCTGGAACCCTTCACCTCACATGTTAGACAAATGCTTTACCAATTGTGCTGCATCCCAGCCTCTAAGGATTTTTAAAAAAATTTGTGTTGTTTTGTGTGTTTGTGTGTATGTGAGCATGCACATGCATACTGGGGCTTTAACTCAATGCCTGAACTTTGCTGAGATTTTTTTTTTTGCTCAAGGCTACAACTCTACCACTTGAGCCACAACCCCACTTCCACCTTTTGGGTGGTTAATTGGAGATAGGAGTCTCATGGACTTTCCTGCACAAGCTGACTTCAAACCTTGATCCTCAGATCTCCACCTCCTGAGTAGCTAGGATTACAGCTCTGAGCCACAGGTGCCCAACTCCTCCTTAAAAAACAAAAAACAAAACTCTCATGGCAGCAGGCAATTTCATACTTCCTTTTCTAGTTTTGAGTTTTACAATGCTATTACATAGTACTTATAAGTATAAAATTTAAAGCTTATCCTCAAACATACCATATTCTATCTAGATTTAGAACCTGTGGACCTCCACCAGTAATATATATTTCATATTGCTATATGCAATACTATTATGCATTATACACATAGTAATATAGGCAGTATTGTTATTTATAAAGGATGGATAGAATCCCATTGTGTACAGGGTCCACCATTTTATTTATTCACCCATCTATTGTAGGGCACTTGAGCTGTTTCCATAATGTGACTATTGTTAATAGCGCAGCAATGAACACGGATGCCAGGTGTCTTCACCATATTTGACTTGTATTGTTCTGGGTAGGGAGATGCCCAATGGTGATATGGCCGGATTGCAGGGAAGTTCTATGGTTAGTGTTTTGAGAAGTCTCCAAACTTTCAGAGTGGTTGTGCCAGTTGACATTCTTAGTAACAGTGCAACGGAATTCCCTTCTCCTCACATTCCCGCCAGCCTTCGTTGTTTGAATTCTCAATGTTAGCCTCAATCTAGCTGAGATGAGATGGAATCTCAATGCTGATTTGCATTTCTTTTATGGCCAGGGATGAGCATTTCCTCACGTTTATGTGCCATTCTTACTTTGGAGAAGTCTCTCTTTAGCACCTTCGCCCGTTTACTGATTGGTTTATCTGTTTTTTGGAGGGCTTCATTTCTTAAGCTCCTTATATATTTCAGATATTAGGCCTTTATTGGATGTATTGCTGATGAAGACTCTCCCAGTCTGTTGGCTTTCTAGTTTAGTAACAATGTCTTTTGCTTTTTAGTTTTACAGAATCCCATTTTGTCAAGTCTCTCTCCTGTTTGTGCCCCTGGGACTCTTCAAAAAGTTCCTTCCTATGCCTATAAATTATGTTTCTCCTGCTCCATCTTGCAGAAGTTTCAAAGTGTCAGGTCTGATGTTGAGGTCTATGATCACTTTGAGTTGATATGGGTGCATGATGACATACAGGAATCCAATTTTAGTTAGCCACATATAGATGTCTAGCTTTTTCTCAATACCAATTATTGAAGGTCTTTATTCTTGCCAAACATCAAATGATGGTAAGAATATGGCTGTATTTCTGAGTCTTCTATTTTATTGATCTTTGGGTTTGTTTTTGCACAAAGCTGTTTTTGTTATTATAGCTTTGTAGTAGAGTTTGAGGTCTGGTATTGTGATACCACCAGCATTGCTATTTTTGCCTAAAACTGCTTTGGCCACTCAAAGTCTTTTGCTGTTCCTTCTGAATTTTTGGATTGTTTCCTCTATCTCAATGTAAGAATAGCGTTGGGATTTTGATGGGAATTGTGTTGAATTTGTAGATCACCTTTTTTAGGGCCATTCTGATGATGATAATTCTACCTATCCGTGAACATGGGAGGTTCTTTCTGTTTCCTGGTGTTGTCTTTGATTTCTTTTCTTTAGGTTTTCACTATAGAGATACTTTTGCTTCCTTGGTTAGGTTTATTCCTAAATATTTTTTTGAAGCTTATTGCAGATAGAATTGTTTTCATGATTTCTCTCTGTGATAATCCATTGTTGGTATAGAGAAAAGCTACTAAATTTTTAATGTGCCTCTTTTTGGGTTGGTCTTAGGGCTTGAGCTCAGGGTCTGGGTGGGCACTGCCCTGAGCCTTTGCACTCAAGGCTAGCACTCTACCACTTTGAACCACAGTGCCACTTCCAGTTTTCTAATGATTCATTGGTGATAAGAGTCTTCTGGAGTTTCCTGCCCAGGCTCGCTTCAAACTGTAATTCTTAGATCTTGGCCTCTTGAGTAGCTAAGATTATAAGTGTGAGCCACCAGCTCCTGGCTAATGCACTTCTTTTAATAATACTTAAAATGCAAAAATATTAGAGGAAAATAAAACCACTGTAATTGTCATAACACATAAAGGAGATAAACATTTTGGATCATTTCTTTATACTCATTTTGTTCCATTTTTGCAAATAGTTGAATTCTTATTACATATTTAATATTGTGTACTATTCTCTATTCACATCATATTGAAACATTCAAGTGATTTCAAGAATTCCCATAATGATAGAGGGAGTTCTATTTATACTAAATTTACTCCCTACAAGACTGTCAGTCTCCTAGTAAGAGAGATTCCTAGACATTGCATTCCAGATCAAGGAATATTCATATTTTAATGGGTCCTAGTACATGCTGCACGCTGCAAACAGCTACACAAAAATATTGGATTAGTGTGTGCTTTGCTAACAAGCTTGGAATAAATGGCCAAGGATGGGTATCAAATAAACTAATATGGGTATCAAGTAAACTAATATTTACTGAACAAAAAAGTGGGTATGTAGAACTTCACTATGCCAAATGCCAGTTGAAATCAAGAAATACTTCTGAGAGAGAATTGTAACGTCATCCATACCTGTGGTAGTGCTCTGCAGTGAAGATGGGAGGCACAATTTCTGAACTATTGTTTCTTTAAGTTTATTTCAGTAATTACCAAGAGTGGCCAGGCACTGGTGTGTCTTACGTCTGTTATCTTAGCTACCTGAAAGGCAAAGAATGGGAGGCTGGCAGTTTGAGACCAAGGCTGAGTAGAAAACTTCATGAGATCCCTTCTCAATCCATCACTGAATGTCTGTCATCCTAAAGTCCGCGGAGCTGAGACTGGGAGAGTCATAGTACCAGAACAGCCTGGTCAGGAGTCTGAAAAACTTGTCTAGAAGGGGTTGAAAAACTTGTCTACAGCTCTCCACAAATGCTGTGGAGAGCTCCTATAATACCAGCTACCGGTAGCCTAAAGTGATTAGGTCTCAAGTGCACTCCTGGGATAGAAGGCACCTTCTAAAAATAACCCCTGGAAAAAGTGGTGTCTCAACAGCACAAAGCAAGCGCAAAACCCTGAGTTCAAACACAAGTACCATCTTGGAAAGACACCCAGATTTACTGTCCTTTTGTCCATAAGGGGAACAGCAACTTCCCTTTAACAAACCTTCCTCCCAGTCCTTGTTAAGAACAAGAGTTTTTATGTACACCACATATCTAAACACTTCGCATGTAAAACCTAGAGCCAGGAAGACATGAAAGGATAGGCTGTATATGCAAATTTGCTCAATTAACAGGAACCGCCTCAAGGTACTCCACCAAACACAGCCTGGCACAGGTGTCAGAAATGCGGCTGGCTGGACAGAGAGCGCCATTCTGACACACTGTCTCCACTGGCCAACGGATATGGTTTAGCCTTGGAATCAATTTTATCTTTGTTTCAATACGACGTATGTAGTCTTTTCCATACTGCCCTTAGGAATTCCTGTTTTCCTTTGTCTCCCAGGGTGCAGTTGGGCCACAGCCATCACGGTTCACAAGGCACACAGTCTGAGAATGATCTGCCACTCACTCCCAATAAATTCTTCTCTGCTCTCTTAAAATATTCACAGTAGCTTGGCAGTAAATTTCAAGATCTTAAAAAAAAAGGTGTGTCAATATAAGACAGTAAATTATCCCCCCAAACTACAGATTTTTATGACAGTACACAATTTCTACACATTTACTTCTAATGTCTTTGCAATTGACTGAAATAGCTATTAATATTTACTTTTTAAAAAACGTTTAAGATATTCTGTAATTATTCTCTTTTTGGACTCTGTCTCCTCCAGACCCTCCCTCCCTCCTCCCTCCTCCCTCCCCCCCCCAAAAACAAAACAAAACAAAACAAAAAACCCATCATGGTGCTACGGAAGGAACCCAGAACCAATGTATGCTAGCTAAGCACCCCTGTCCCCTTAGTACCAAACTTTTCTAGTCAGAAATCAGTTCTTGAATATTTTCTGACAGGAGAAGCCTAGGCTTAGTTTTAAATTATCTGTCACTTTGTCACTTCATCTCCATAAGTCACATGGATTATTTCAGGCCAGACTTCCTTAAAACCTTTAAAATATCAGTATGAATTAGAAACTTCCAAGAACGATATATAGGACTTTGGGCTTTCTTAATTTCCAAATTTATTCTGGTAAAGAAAACTTTCTGGAAAAGTATTATTAACTGATTAACTTCTATAGAGGAAGAGCTTGGAAAGACTATTGCATCTGCAGTATCTTTGGTATCTCATCACAATTTTATTAATTTCGCGAATTCTCTTGCAGTGTCAAGAATGGTATGTTACTGGTTAAATGAACATATAAAGGTTGTAGCCATGGCATCAGGGTGATGGCTAACATGCACAGAACATGTGTGTGTCAGACACTGTGCTGATCACCTTAAACACAACACTTCACGAACTTCCCTCATGGACTATTGTTCCCATTTTCCACATCAAGAACAAGGGGCTGAATAAGGCTTATATATTTGCCTAACATCACAAGGCAGTTAACTCTTAAAAAATAAAGATTCTAAAGCCAAGAGTCTAGAAACAGAAAAAAGTATGACTACTGATATAATCTTGCTACAACATCTGGAGTGTTTTCCTTAAAATACATTAATTTTGAAAAGTTAGAGTTTATAGAAAAACAGCAGTGAAATACACATAAAATGCCAAGAAGAGGAAAGAGTCATGATATTGAGAATTTAGGTATTAGTTCAGCCATTAGGAGAAACCTGGTTTAAAACAATGTTGGTTATTTATATACTACCTATACCTATACATATACATACATATATATATACACACATACATACATATATATGTATATATGTATGTATGTGTGTGTGTGTATATGTGAAAAACACAGAGTCTATTGATGCAAACTTTCCTTTAGAGTATTGTGACAATGTTTAACAGATAAGGGACAGGTGCCAATGGCTCACGCCTGTAATCCTAGCTACTTAGGAGGCTAAGATCTGGAGATCACAGTTTGAAGCCAGCCTGGGCAGAAAAGTCCGTGAGATTCTTATCTCCAATTAACCACCAAAAAGCTGGAAGTGGAGCTGTGGCTCAAGTGGCAGCGTGCCAGCCTTGAGCAAAATAGCTCAGGAACAGTGCCTAGGCCCTAAATTCAAGCCCCATACCATCACAAAAGCAAAAACAGGTAAGGAACAACTGACCTTGGGCTGCTTTCTTTCTCAAGATAATAGATTAAGATCAAGAAAGGGTAAGACATCCGGTCAAAGGGCTTGGAGGTAGTTATCAAACAAATCTAGTTTCTTATGATCGGCAAGAGAAAAAGAGCACCTGCCTTCTGGAAAATAGTTGAGTGAGCCTCAAACTTTAGTAGGCCTGCCTGCGAATCAACCTGACGAGCTTGCTAAGTCTACCCTTAGATCTTTAAACTCAAAGTCTTCAACAGAGTCGATAATGCACATTCCTTACACCGTTACAGGATGACTATGGCTGCCTCAGTTTGAGAGCAAGCTTCAATATAGTGGCTCTACTCTTTTAAAACGCCATATTTTCTGATGAGCATGAAAATCTTACCTTCTCTTTTGCATTGTTTCTTATCCCCATATCTGACCACAGAGACAAATCCATTTGTAAAGTCAGTTTATAAGCAGGTGAATGATAGCAAACTTAGTAATATGCTTCAGTGCTTTATAGTTTATAATTTATTTCCAAAGATTTATTTTGACATTAATAACTATTGAATAGACTGAAAATGCTTATAGTTAAGGTTGCATTAGTATTCAGATGTTGACAAACTGGAAAATGTCATTCTTGATCTCTACTTGTGGTGATCCATTCCTTCTATGTGAATTGTTTATCTGTTTTGTTAGTCTTTTTTCTTTTTTGAATGATGACACAATATAACATGCAAAGTGTTGGCAAAACACAATAGAACTAACCAAAAAGCATGCATATTAATACTTATTTTACTGACAAGAAAAACAAAGTTGTAGAGGGTTAGTGTCACACATCTAGTTAATGTTCAGATTATTTTATGACTCTCTCTATTCCCATAGGTATTACAGAGAAGCAAAAGAGGAGAAAGGGTGGGAACAAATTAAATGTAACATTGAAAAAAGGAGAGATGTTGTTTTTGAGCTAACTACAAATCTGACCTAGCAGAAACCACACTTTTTCTGGAGCTTTGGCTTTTAGCATAATACTGTTTGGCTTCAATTCCCAGCTCCTCCTGTCATCAAAAGACATGAACTTAGATTATCTATCAATAGTGCAATCACTGTAAATACTTGCTTTAAGACACACTGTTTCCAAATTCTACCAAAAGAAAAAAATCACTGTAATAAACTGGGTGGTCTCCAACACAGACTGAGATCACATGCAATTTTTTCAAAGAGAATTTAACCCTTACTTTAAAGTTGGAGGGAATATTTTTTAAAGTCGTATCTTCATAGAGCAACAGCTATTTTTTAAACTATTTTTGAAGTATCGATATCCTGTATTAAATTTGCTAGGAACTTGCAATATTTTACTTAATCATCATAATATCCAGTATGGCTCCTAACGACAAGTGAGAAAACCAGAACTCAAAAAACAAGAGCGCCTACAGAGCCGACAGCTTAATCTTTGAGATTAAGAGCCGCACCAGCTTCTCACTGTACAACTGCACCTTCATTCCAAATAGATGAATTCTTTATTTCTAGAAAAGAGAGAGATCACATGTGAAGTTTCTAGAATACATATCCTCTATTTCTCTACAATGACTAGAAATAAATAAGGTAACTACCTTTACAATTTCTACCTTGGGGTTTCTTCAATGGAAAATAAATAATTACCCTTATCTTATTATAATACATGGCAGAGGCTATGTGCAATTCTCATTATGGCGCCTTCTTAGACTCTTACTGCTAAACTTAAATGAGAGGCATTTGGTACAATCTGAAAAATATTCAGTTCAATTAAAAGTAATTGATGCATGGTGAAATAATTCTTCCCAAAGCTGCTGTAAAATCTTCAAAAAAAATAAAGCTACTTAATAATTTTCATCTCCTACAGGCTAGAGAGAAGCATTATTGCATATTAAAAATTGGAGTGTAGTTTTCCCAGAGGTAAAAGAAAGTTATTAAAACAACCTATTTATTGTTGATATAACTATCCATTTGTGCCACACAAAAAGTAACAAATTTCAGTACATTAAAAGAAAAGCTAATTAAGGCATAATTAGTATTTTCTGTATTTTGATAATTAGGGGTTAGTTGGCTATTCCTTTTCAAATTTCTATTTGATGCACCCCGACAATGCCTTTAATGAGCAGCTAACGCTATCAAACCCCTCGTGGCAGAGGAGTTTAGTGACCACCACTACATTACTTTCATTCATCACTGCCTCTTTACCTATAAATTAATCTAGCCCTGTAGCTATGTTGATCTACTTTATATCAATTTCTTCATCCATATCAGCTGAATATGTATGGCATTAACCTCATTTGCTAGTTGAGAAAAGCAGAATTAAAATGAGATCTAATTTCTCGTGCACAGCACAATTTCAAAACTGCCTGCTAATTTCCACCACCTGTCAGTGTGAAGAGCCTTTACTTTCTTATAATTAAATAAAACAGTATATTTTTTAGCAGCTCTGAAAAATGTTAATCTTTCAGAAGTATTCAGTGATCATTAATCATTAGGACAGTAAAAGAGCCTCATTCAGATTTCTCATTTATCCTTTGTTAAGGCAAAAAAAGAACTTGGCCTTTTCACAAGAAAGAAAAAACATGTACTGGATGGAATATAAAAATTAGCTATTATATATCTTATATTTCTACTGAAGTTTCTATTTGTTTAGATTACTGCCACAGGGTGGTAAGAGGCATTACACAACCTAAAGGTAGCAAGTTTGATAAAATAAGCAGAAACATAAAAAGCACATGATTTTCTCTGTAATCAGTAGAAAATCTAACAAATGCACCTTGCAGCCATTTATATGGAGCACAAACTAAAAGTACCATCTGAACAAACATTTGTGTGGAACACAGAACAAAAGTACAGTCTGAACTGAGCCAGCTCTATATTCAGACTCACTCAGCATTAAACATCGCAACCAAATTCACTGACTTTGTACAACACATATTGATATAACCAGAAAGGAAAATTTCAAAATACAACCAAGAAAATAACTGTTGTTTCAATAGTAGAGACAATACGTTTGTGTGTGTGTGTGTGTGTGTGTGTGTGTGTGCGCACGCGTGTGTGCGTGCGCATGCGTGCATGTGCTCTGGCGCTGTTCCTAAGCTTGCTTTGCTCAAGGCTAGTGCTCTACCACTTGAGCCACAGCTCGGCTTCTGGCTCTTTTTTTATTTTTTTGGTAGTTTATTGGAGATAAGGTCTCACCAACTTTTCTGCCTGGACTAGCTTCACATTGCAATACTCAGATCTCAGCCTCCTGAGTAGCTAGGTTTATAAGTCTGAGCCACTGGCTCCTGGCTGAGACAATACTTTTTAAAATTATATTTCTTCTTTTTGTTAATACTTCAGATTTACTGTTTACTTCACTGTAACCATACAGAGTAAGTTGAAAATAGCATGCAGTTCAATCTTAGGATTCCCATGTATTTTTCAGTAAGCCTAACTTTTTTATTTTTCTTCCTGGATTGCCAGATAAGAACATGAATTAGCAGAACAGTATGTATGGAAGACACATACAACCCCAATATATTATTTAAATGTTTACTTAGTGTGAGGCTCTTGGGCTAAACATACATATTATTCCCCAAACAGTAAAGTGCCTTGACTAGTCCTATGACTATTTTCTTGTACTTTCCCTACAAAAAAATGTACTGTATATTATATACCATATGTAGAACTCTCTATGTAATATAGAGCATACTATATCATATATATAACAAAATAGTCTATGTAATTACATATAATATTACACATTACCATATAATATACACAGTACTGTATAATGCTATATAATACTAATACTGTAATATTATAATTATATCTTATACAGTACTATATACATTATATAACATATAACACGTATTATATATTCTACACTACAGTACCCAGGTTAAGTAGTAAGTACCTCTGAAAATTATGAAATAATTCAGTTTTGTAGGAAACTATGAGATCACTATCTTGGAAGCCTAGGCCCCTTTTGGAAATACCACGTTTATTTACAAACGCCAATGGTTAGTAGCAGTCATCAGGTGCTCACAATACCTAACAGGTTAAGCAGCACTGAGGCAGATACGGCCGTGGGATGGTTTGTTCAGGGTTTCCAGAGCAGCCGTTCATTCTCACACTAACTCCCTTCAAGCAGTCCCATTCAAACAATTAGCAAAAAGAAAAATACTTTCAGAGATGCAGTATTGGATTCCCACTGATCACTACTCCAACACCAAATAACAATTTTAGTACCAGCTTCACATGAACACATTGCTACTAGAAATTCAGATGAGCAAATACTCTTACTTCCTTAAAGGAAGTTCATGCATTTATTTACAAATGACCTTCCTTTCTTTAAACAACTTGAATATTTTCAAAAGACAGCAGATTTAACCTCAAGACTTTAATAATCAAAGTTTCCTATCTCCTTCTTATAAACTGGTCAATAAGGTATTTAGTGGTCTTTACATTTTCAAGAATATCTATGCTTACCCCAGATGAAAGGATTATAAAATATATGTAAGATCACACATAGATCATGAACTGTGGATAAAATTTAAATTACAAAAATTTTATCAAGGAAAAGAATGCTTATATGTCTCATCTTTTAATTTTTGAAGAAAGATTATCTTGTATATGATTTCTACAAGACAAAATAACTATTAAGGACAATTACACACTCATAATGGGAAGGTTAAACTTGAGTTGTCAAATTTAGTAATTAACTACAATCTCTATCAACTGAGAGTGCTCAATGTTGAAGGCTATTAAAAGGTATATCTCGGGCTGGGAAGGTGGCTCAGTGGTAGAGTGCTTGCCTTGCATGAATGAGGCCCTGGGTTCCATTCCTCAGTACCACATAAGCAGAAAAAGCTGGAAGTGGGGCTGTGACTCAAGTGGTAGAGCACTAGCCTTGAGCTGAAGAGCTGAGGGACAGCGCCCAGGCCCAGAGTTCAAGCCCCACTACCGACAGAAAAAAAAAAGTATATCTCAGTACATTACATGTAATCTCTTTTTTTTTTACTCATATTACTTCAGTTTCTGAGACTCACTTAAAAATTTCAAGCATAAAAGTTGGAATATATGAGACAAAAACTTATGAATCCAGAAAAAATTATCACCTTCTAGGTTCTTTTTTTTTTTTTGGGTCCGGTCATGGGGCCTGGGCCTGGGCACTGTCCCTCAGCTCTATAGAGCATTTAAAAAATAGGAATTCATCTAATAAGATAATTAGCCTCTTAAATAAGCTATAGAATATTTTATAGTGAATATATCTTATATAGGATGAGTTAAATGCAAAGGGATATAGAGAAATAATTTTTAAAGGGCTTGTCTGAATACTAATGCATATGTATTAGATATGTTGTTTGACTGTTTGAAGAGGAAATCCATGAGCAATAAAACTAGCAGTATAAACATTAACTGGAATTATAAGCAGTGATCACTTTACCAAAAGAAAAATCTAGGGCAAGTAACACTATCACAAAAAGAGATTCTGATGTATTTTTACAGTGTGCAGCAATCTAAGGGAAGCTAGAAAATGAAGCTTACAAAGTTTAGACACACTGAACAGAAAAAAAATTAAGGCCACTGAACACTAATCTCTAACAATCCGGCTTCAGAATATAACCTGAGCTGTGCAGGCACTTTCTCAAACATTAAAATATTTAACAATTTAAATGTCTGTTGTTTAAAATATTAAAACTGACACCATTTTCCTCTGTGCTGGGGCTTGAACTCAGGGCCTGGACATTGTCCCTTACCTTTTTTGTTCAAGGCTAGCAACTCTACCCCTTGAGTCACAGCTCCACAAACAGCTTCTTGCTGCTAATAGCTTCACTGGAGCTCAAGTCTCACAGGCTTCCCTGTCCAGCTGGCTTTGAACAACGATCCCTAGATTTCCGCCTTCTGAGTAGCTAGTGTTAGAGATGTGAGCCACTGGTACCTATCTTCCTTTTTTAAAAAACCACAGTGATAACTCTATGCATAAGAGACAGTTTTCTTGTGACTGTTCTTCCTAAATACTTTTTGAAAAAAGTATGTATCAAGCATAAAAGATGTGTTTCAACAATAATCAAAATATATCTAAGTGTCGGAAGTGGAGCCTAATAATACATTCACTGCCACATTGGATTGTTATTTTCAATTTCAACTTAAGTTACTGTTACTGTTGAGTAGGGAAGCACTTGAATAATAAAATAGTAACTGTTACTAACACAACACCCAGGAAGACTTAACAATTATAGGGAGAGAATGCCATCTGCTGCTTCACATGTGTACTTAACAGCAGGAGAAAAACTGAATAGCAAGAGTAATTACATCAAACAATTCAGAAATGGATATAAGAAAAAGAAAGTTGAGATAATTCCTTTTTTGAGTTTAGACAGCTTAAAAATGTATCAACGAGCATTTATCATCTTAATAAAAATTCTAAGTTATTCCACAGATTTACAAGGACATAAGGTATTTACACACCAGGAGTTCTTGATGCTCATAATCTGGACTTCTAGATTTTGACGTCAAAAGGAAAGGATCACTTAGCATGGACTAACTATTCAGTGTTTACAGCTACTCTTTTGCCAGAGGACATAATTCTATCATACACATCACTAAGGACTCCTTAGTGATTTTACCTTTTTCTCTAAAGCAATTTATATCAATAGTATTTTGTTTTTTATACATATATATATGTAAGTTTTTATAAACTTTTAAGATGCTTAAAATTGGATAATTTTACTCAAGTCAGCATCATTTTCCTATAAACTCTTGTTCAGAGTACTGAACAGGAAATCTAGCCTCAATGCTATAGAATTCTACTAAATACAAACATTGACGTTAGTAGAAAACATACAAGCCACACACCAGGTCCTTGGGGTTGACAATAATGAACAAGGCAGATATGGTACCAATCAAAATTGCAGCCCCTACATGCACTGGTAACAATTACAATGCAGTGTAATGAATGCTGCAGGAGGGATAGACAGGTGCTACATAACACAGACAGAAAGGAATTGTCCTAGGCAGAGGGAATTATTTTTTTCTAATACTCAGAATTAATAGAAAGCAAACTGCTAGGTTAGTTGGAAGAAAGTTAATGCATATATTGTTAAGTATGGGTTCTTAAGCATGAAGCTGGTGAAATGTGTAGGAACAATGTATGTTAAAAGTGCCTACTACACTTCCTAGAACAACGTAAATGTACTCTAATTATTAAACTTATTCACTTGTTACCATCTACTACTTTCCACTTTGGGGCTACAATTTAGAATCAGACAACACACTCACTCACCAAGAACTAATTTCTACCTAATCTGCCTTACCAAGGAAGAATATGCCCTAGCTCTCCATGAAAGACTGGATCCACAATTCTCCACAGCTAACAAGATCTGCAGGAGCCCAAATTCCTTATGCAAAAATGGCACAGAATTTGCACTCATTTTCATGTAATTTTAAATCATTCCTCATGCACTTATAGTACCAACTACAATGTAAGTACTAGGCAAATAGTCGTTACACTGTGTTATCTAGGGAATAATGAAAAGACAAAAAAAAAACTACATGGCCAATGTAAATGCAGTTTTCTTCTTTGAATATATATTTATGCTACTGGGGCTTGAACTCAGGGCCTATGCTTGCTAAGCAGGTACTCTACCACTTGAGCAATGCTCTTGGACCTCTTCATTGAGTTTACTTTTGAGACAGGGCTCATGCTTTTTGTGCAGGCAAGCCTTGGCCGACTGCCGCCACACCTGGTTCTTCTTTTTTGAGTAGTTCTGATCCACAGTTAGCTGAATCCATGTGTGTGGAACCCATGGAAGTGGAGGGTCACCTATGTGTGGTACTAATGATAGTCTATTTTTCCATTAGTAAAACTGGAATAGTAATACCAGCCTTGCAGGCCTGTGGTAAGGAATAGAAAGCATGAACATTTCTGAGAAGAGTATAAGTACATACTAAGACCTCCCAAAACTTGGTTTCTACTAAGATCAGCAAAGAAGCCGTAGAAAAATGAAAATCGGGAAGCTTCAGCTTCACTTTGGGTTATGCAATAGGAACGTATGACCTGAATCTAGAACCATTTTCTAAAGGCTCACATGTTGAAGGCTTTGATAGCAGTGATTGGCTCATGAAGGTTCTGACTTCATCAATGGATTAACCCACTGATGAGTGTACAGGTTGAGTGGACTGTTAGGAGTGAGGCTGAGCTGAAGGAAGTCAGTTATTGGGCCTATCTTGTCCCCAGACCATTCCTCTGTGTATCTCTGTTTCTGGATACTGCGGGTGAACGGCTCTGCCTCTGCTACTGTAATGCCCGGTGCCTCACCACAGACCCACAGTAAAGAGGCCAAGAGACCACAGACTCAAACTATGGGCCAAGTAATCCTTCCCCTAATCGTTCAGTTATTTTATCACAATGACAAAAACTTACTAATATAAGTACCCTAGAAATAAAGATAACTTAAGACTAAACTCCGATAACAGTAAGATTGAACCAAAAATGTTAGCTATAATAAAAGAATCAATACCAGTCTGATATCACCTACTTTTTCCTAATATGTAAAATTTTTCAAAAAGGAGAAAGGAAAAAAGTTCACTCTTTTCATAGTTTTCTTTCATAAAGTCACATGTATATTTATTTATGTATATATCTCAAATAAAAAAATTGAAAATCCAACTCCTGCTCTAAAACAATGAGTCACATTTTCTATTTTTTCCTAGTACTTTAAAGATAATAATTACAGGCATTTCTACTCCACATTATACTATTCTGACTTAAAATCCAGACCAAATAAATGAACACGGGATTAGCAATGTTTCAAAAGTACTCACTTTTACAAAAGCAAAACAAGTTCTTTGAGTGCATTAAATAAGACAATTATCATAATTTGACTTATATTTAATCTTTGAGAAGCACATCTGGGAGTAAAAAAGAGGCATTATGTATAAACTTTATGCTATGTAACAAATCACAATGTTTTAGAAAGGAAGCATTGAGATACAGTATATCCTTAAAAAGCAAAGAAAATTTTTACCTAACATTGGCTAATTGATGAGCTTAGAACAGGTAATTTTTCACTCTATTATAAAATTATCATCAAAAAGTTATAAATAAACTAAAGGTTAAGGTAAATTCCCTAATACAAGGAAACTTACATGAGGCCATACCCTAGTGGCAAATTATTGTAGTTCTAGCTGCTCAGAGGGCTAAGATCTTGAGGATAAAGGCTTAAGGGCAGCCCAGACAGAAAAGTCCATGCAAACCATCTCCTATTAGCTAGCACAAGCTGGGCTGGAGGAAAGACTCGAGTGGTAGAGGGCTAACCAAGGTAGCAAAGGGCCCTGAGTTCAAACAGAAAAGGAACAGAGGGAAGCAAGGAGTTGAGAAGGGAGGGAGGGGGGAAAGGAAGCTTAATTTTCTAGGATTTTCAAAAAGTAGTCCTTCAACATCACTGAAACAAATCTAAACAAGATAAGTGTATCCTTAAGACTTCTCTAGAGAAGTTTTAGAAAGAAGTTTTCTTTCTATCCTAGAAAAAAGTAAAAAAAGCAGAAAAATCTCACAAATTTTACTCCGGATCATTAGTCACATCTCTGTACTGAAGGGGACTGGTTCAAGGAGCCGTGGGGGTTTATAAAGTCTTCAAGTGCTTGAGTCAGATAAATTGGTACAAAGTTTACATATAACCTACACACATCTTCACACACTTTACATCATCTCCAGACTACTTGTAACATTCAGTATGGATGTAAAGTCTATGCAGATGTGTTCCTGTACTACTGAAATAATATTGACTAGAAAGAAGTTTGTGTGTATATGTGTCTGTACAAACATAGTGTCCTTTTTTTTTTATCATTTTCCATCCATAGTTGGTTGAATCCGTGGGTTACAGAATCCAAGAATATAGAGAGCTAAGGATAAAACAAAGTATCTGCTCAGGGTTCACATAAATGCCTTCAATAACCTCTACATTATTCCTCAAAATGAATTCATCTACCCTTCCTGGTGCTAATCTTTCAGTGATCATATGATAAATATTCTCCACACTGCAGTGATTTAACTGCAACTGTCAAGTACTTATCTAATTTTCCTAATCAAGGAATCAGTTCAATAAACTAAAAACTACATACATCTTCAAAAACCACAGAACAACCAAAAGGCAAATCCTGTTTCCATTCTTGCAACAACCACTGAAGTATTTAAAATCATCCTAGTCCATTTAAAAATATTTACCTTTCTGTTATTCATCCCACAAAAAAGGTAAATGTAAGTGTAAAACAAGCAAATTGATTCTACATTGCTTTTCAATATCAATTAAACAAATGAGTTAAATTGATCAATTAAATTTCTTTTTGCAGAAATCCACATCATTTGGCTCACAGCTATTATAAGTGCATCTTTATCTCTAATAACATTTAAAAAATCTCTTATCAGTAAAACTTACCTTTGAGGTTCTTTGAAGTTGATCACCAACATATGTTTTACGAAACTGATCCAAGAACCACAGAATTGCAAGTTCTATTTTCTCATTAGAAGACTGAGGCAATCTGGTGTCCATTAAAGATATAAGCTGAAAAACTCTTTCCACAAAGGAAACAATGTTTCAGGACAAGTCCTTACAGAAACAACATTAAAACATTTATCACAGATTTAGGATTACTTTAAAGCATATAAAGAAAATACTTTTCAAGTCAGATGGAATCCTACCTCTGAAATATGCTATAGTTTGGTCTAACTCCTTCTAATCATTTTCTCCTAAGATAGTCACATATGTACATACAATTATAAACGTATACATGTACAAACATTATTTTACACAAATTTTACATATGTAACACATGGCATATAGAGTATACACTCAGCCATAAGGAAACACAGAAGTGTATTTTCATTAAAAGGACACTACATGTGTCCTTAATAAACATTTTAGGATCACTATCTCAAAGTTAACTATCAAGAACTTCATCAAGTTCTATCACTCATAATGAGTCATAAAAGTTTGGCCTAAAAATAAACCTAGATTATCTTGACAAAATGAAATAGTCCCAATACTCTTACTAGTTATAAATCATAAGTTTTCTACTTATTATTACTAGAAAGTATTTTTAGCAAACTGAAAGTTAGAGGCAATGTCCTAGATAAAATTCTTAATTCAAGTAAGAAAATACTTAAGTTTTGAATTTTAAAAGAAGAAATTTGCCAAGAGCTGGTGACTCATGCCTTAAACCTAGCTTACTCAGGAAGGTAGATCTGAGGACTGCAGTTCAAAGCCAGCCCAGGCAGTTCAATTCATATCTCCAATTAACCACCAGAAAACCAGAAGTGGAGCTGTGGCTCAAAGTGGCAGAGTGCTTGCCTTGAACAAAAAGAGCTCAGGGATATTAAAGCCCCATAACTGCTCCCCACCCCCAAAGGAAACAAAACAAACAAAACCCAAAACAAAGACACACACACAACACAGAAGCCTCTTGGTACAAAGCAAGACATTTAAAATAAACTAAAATAACTACAGGTCTCTAGGCAGTCACACACAATGAGATCCAAGGAAGATATTCTTAGGAGATGAACAGAAAGACACAATGCCTATATGCATCTATAATCCTAGCTACTCAGAAGGCTGAGATCTAAGGATCACAGTTCAAAGCCAGCCCAGGCAGGAAAGTCCATGAAGACTCATCTCCAGCTAATCCTCAGAAAACCAGAAGTGGAGCTATGGCTGAAAGTGGTAGAGCACTAGCCTTGAGCAAAAAGAACTCAGGAACAGCACCCAGGCCCTGAGTTCAAGCCCCACAACCAACAACAACAATTGAAAAAAAAAAAAGTAAGAAATTCTCTAATATTACTTGTTTCCATTAAAATTTCACGGTGGGTTACTGTTCTAACAAAATTAGTATATCACAGCCACTTCTGGAGAGAGAGACAGAGATAGACATGCTGGGTAAGGAAAGAGTAACTCCTCTACTCTGCCAGAAAGCAGTCCTGCAGGGTCCTGATGTTATCTAGTTTCTTCCACACATGCAGTACATGTGAAGTCACACAAGCACATTTTTAGTAGCTTATGTCCATCCAATCAGACTCCATCCTGAACCTTACTGGCAAACACGGATTCACGCTTTGTGTCTGTACTCAGGGCTGGCTCCTGCTTCATGGCCTGTCTTGGGTTCCTTCCATCTTCTTCAGCTAAAGCTACTATCCACTCCACATAGATGTAGACATCACACTCACCCGCATCCGCCTGCCCAGATCACAACTACTAACCATTCCGAACTACAGGATAGCCTAGCAAACCTAGTTTTCCTTCTGTGTGGACATTTGCCCAGCAAAACCATCAGGGACTCAATTACTACAACACAAGGAGGAACAGATACTGGGGACAGCTCTAAGTTTCAGTCACAATGTTCTTCAGAGTTTTTGATCACTTCTACCAAGTACATAAGACTTGTATTTTACATATATACATCCATACACATATACACATGTATATAAACAGTATTCACTCCCAGTTTCAGCTTTGTGTCCATTATCTATTTTTACTTTATTTTAAATTTTAAGCTAAAAAAGATGGAAAGGAGCAAGTCACAAATAGTCTTTGCTCAACATATAAGCCCATCATTTCAAATACAACGCAATAGCTATTGGATAATTACTTTGGATTCCACTGAAAACACAATTTACAATATTGACTACATCAACAAATATTTGAATATTAAGAAAACAACAAATATTTGAGGAACAGCTCTATGTCTAGTGTGCACTAGGTATTCAAAATACAACAGTGAGCTAAGCCTTTTATAAATCCATATTCTATCAAAGAAAACCAGTAACATGAGAAATTAGAATAAAGAATGACAAGTAACAAATGCTATAGACTAATTAGCAAGAAATCCTAATGTTTTGGGATGGAGTAAGGCAAAGGAAATGTTGAGAAAGAAGGAAGCATACATAGCTCACTAGAGAGGAGTACTTTAAAAACTACCCAGCAGCCCGTGATAGGACACAAGAATAATGAGAAAGGCAGTGCAGATCAAGGAGAATCAGATTTTAACCCATGGGGGAAAGGTCATGAAAAGCAATGAGGAACAGTTACTCTGAGCAAAGAACTCTTGGTGGAGGTACAAAAATACAAAGCAATAAAATCTTTACTTGGAGAAGAAGAAGAACCACAGTCCAAGGAATCATTAACATCACTACCAGCAGCAATAACAGCAAAACAAAAATAACAGGTGTGACATAAAACAGACTACAAAAAGAACACCCATCTACTGTGTGAGAGCTACGAGAAGGCGGCCAAGGATGGCTTTTATATAACTCACTGGGTCATAAAGCCACATGCAACTCAGATGTGTGTGTGTGTAAAACATACCATTTACTGGGTCACTTACCGTGTGACAGACATTATTCTAAGCATTTAAAAACCTAATATCCCAAATGAGTCAGAGATTATTTCCATTTTAGCTTACATTATATTTGTTTTGTAAAAAAAAGTTGAAAATACACATGCAGTATACATATATCAAACATGTTAGTTAAAAAGACTTAAAGGGTCTTTATCAAAATGATAGTATGCCCCAAATACTATTTTTCGTTTTAATTTTAAACTCTCAAAAAACACATAACTCGCCTGGCCCTGGTGGCTCACACCTGTAATCCTAGCTACTCAGGAGGCTGAGATCCGTGGATCACGGTTCAAAGCCAGCCCAGGCAGGAAACTTTGGGAGACTCTTATCGCCAATAAACCACTAGAAAACTGGAAGTGGTGCTGTGGCTCAAGCAGTAGAGTTCTAGCCTTGAGCTGAAGAGCGCAGGGACAGTGCCCAGGCCCAGAGTTCAAGCTAAACAACTGACAAAACAAAACAAAACAAAACAAAAAAGCATGTAAGTCTCCCATACTGGGGCTCACACCTCTAAGCTTAGCTATTCAGGAGGCTGAGCTCTGAGGATTGTAGCTCAAAGCCAGTCCTGGCAGGGAAGTCTGCGAGACTATTATCTCCAATTAGCTACCAGAAAATGGAAAGCAGAACTGTGGCTCAAAGTGGTAGAGTGCTAGCCTTGAACAGAAAAACTCAGGAATATTCAAGCCCTACAACTGGCCAAGAAAAACCCCCCAAACAAAGACAGACACAGATAGACAGACAAGAGAGACAGACAGACACAGACACAGACACAGACACAGACACAGACACAGACACAGACAGACAGACACACACACACACATACACACACACACACACACACACACACACAGGACTCTTCATACAAAGAAAGACATTTAAAATAACTCTAGGTCTCTAGGCATTCAAACACAGAGATCAAAGGAAGATATTCTTAAAAGAGGAACAATAAACAAATCAGTAAAAATAAAAAAATAAGCTGGGCACCAATGGCTCCAGCCTGTGATAGTTGATACTCAGGAGGCTGAGATCTGAGATTTTGGTTAAAGCTAGCTTGGACAGAAAAGTTTATGACACTCATGTCCAATTAACCACCAAAAAAGGTGAGGCTCAAGTGGTAGAGCATAAGCCTTGAGCAAAAAAACTTAAGAGGGAGCATCAAGACCTGAGTTCAAGCCCCAGAACTGGCACAAACACACACACACACACACACACACACACACACACACACACACACACACACACACACACCAAAAACATTAACATATAAACTTGCATATATATATATATATATATATATATATATATATGTTATAATATTTACATATGAGAATTTTCCTGCCAGGTGCTGGTGGTGTGAACCTAGCTACTCTTATCTCCAATTAACCACCAGAATACCAGAAGCAGAGTTGTGGCTCAAAGTGGTAGAGCACTAGACTTGAGCAAAAGAGCTCAGGGACAGAGCCCAGGCCCTGAGGTCAAGCCCCACAACTGACACAACAACAACAAAAAGAATTTTCCCTATTTTGGAATTGGTATGTTGGAAAAAAAAGCTGGGAAGGTGGCTCAGTGGTAGAGTGCTTGCCTCGCATGCATGAGGCCCACAGAAGCAGAAAAAGCTGGAAGTGAGATTGTGGCTCAAGTGGTAGAGCACTTGCCTTGAGCTGAAGAGCTGAGGGACAGCACCCAGGCCCAGAGTTCAGGCCCCATGACCAACAAAAAACAAAAAAACAAAAAAACATGATCACTAGTTGAAAGATTTTTTTTTTCTTAAAGGGAAAGCTTGTGCTGAATCACTAGTACCTACTTGTTGTTTAGTGAGCAAGTCTCTCCCTACATAGCTAAACTTGGCCTTAAACTTGTAGCCCAGGCTGCCCTGATCTTTGGATCCTCCTTCTTCCTTAGTGCTGAGACTACAGGCATATACCATTATGCCATCATGCCAAAAATTAATAAATTTTTTGATGACTGATGCCCTTTACCCCAATTTTGCCACCATGCCAATGCCCCCACTTCTGTATGCTTTATCAGATCCTAAGTAGTAAAATGCAACCTAAATCTTTATATTATTATTTGGACAAATGTTTAAACAATATTTGAGTTTATCATTTATTAAAGATTTCACTTGAAAATTAGCCTCTGAGCTTTGATTTTTCTCAGCAATAAAAAAGGACAGAATACTTTTCTCAAAAGGCCAATACAAAATGCTTTACCCCCTATTCCCAATAACCAATTGTATTAACTATTTAGTAAATTCTTATCAACTCCATGACTATTACTCACCGGCAGGACAATTCTCCGTCCATAGCATCATGTTCGTCTGTACTAGTGTATGTTAGTCTTCCTCCTACAACTGTACCAACCAAGTACACCAGCCATGCAAGACGTCCTAACACACATGGGAGAAAAAGGTTTAACAAGTATTGATAGAGGTTAACTTTACTTTGGAGAAAACTCCCAAATTATCTAAATGATTTATTCTTCCAAAAAAAGGTGATCAACAATTATGAATTCAGTTGTTGGCAGAAAGCGGAGAGCTGATAAGTTCACCATGTCATTTAAACAGTGAAAGTGGTAGATTTTAGAGCTAGTCAAAAGTACATCCGAATCCCAGTTCTAATTTGCTGTTTAGCTCAAGTTACTTACCTCTTTAATTCTTTTTTTAAAATTTGTTTAATTTTTTATTTTTTTTTTGTCGGTCGTGGGACTTGAACTCTGGGTCTGGGCGCTGTCCCTCAGCTCTTCAGCTCAAGGTGAGCACTCTACCACTTGAGCTACAGCGCCACTTTACCTCTAATTCTTAAGAACTTTTACTTGCAAAGTGGAGAAAAATATCTACCATGAAAACTTAGTATAACAATTAAATTTAAAAATGAAATGCTGAATTAATGTCTAGTGTGTGGTGGTACATGCCTGTAATCCCAGCATTTTGGAGCCTGAGGCAAGAGGATAATGAATTCAAGACCAGCTTGGGCTACATGGTGAGATGTCTCCAAAATTTAATAAAGAAAAAAGGGAAGGAAGGATAGAGGGAGGGTTCTATGACCCAGTACCAGCCTCACTTCTGAGCATCAGTGTCATTGTCATGGGGCTAGTCTGATCACTTTGAAACTGCTTCTGTTTGGAACATAATACAGAATAATGATAACTGATTTATTCCCTTTAATTTTCTAGCCAGATTTTTAAAAAGTCTGAGCTTTCTACAGTGCAAGACAATGACAGCTGAGTTAGCCACAAGATGGCAAGTTAACAGCTTTTAAACAGTGACACAAATGTAACAACACAAATATTACTTTGGGAAACCAAAACTGAGTGAAGAACAATAGCATTTGCTGGAGAAGTTTTACATCTAGATTCTGTAATCTAGATATAAGACTTGTTAAAAGTTTTGTTTTGTTTTGCCAAAAAGAAAATTTGTGTTATTCATGAAAAAACAGTACATGAAAATTGAAACCTTTTTTAAAAAATAATGGTAAATTTTAAAAGGAAGTTTATTAGAGAAAACGAGTGCATGTTTATTCTCTTCTTGCTTTAGAAAGCAATGACTTCATTGTACAAGGAACTGAAAAGCAGCTATGTCCTGACTCTTAGGACCTTAAGCTAAAAGTTAGCTTCAGATTATTAGCTAAAACATAATGATAAACTATCCCCTAAACCCGAACAATTTTAAACTCGCACCATTCAAACAAAAACAGTCCCAAGCCCAGAGGCATGGCATCTTGTATTCCCACTGCTCAGGAGGCACAGACTGGGGGATCTGGGTGTGGGGCCAGCCCAGACACAAGGCTGACAAGACCCCCATCTTACTACTATTATGAGACAGGTATTCTGGTCCCAGCAGTAATCCCAATGATGTAAAAGGCATGAAACAGGAAGTCTATGCTTCAAGCCAGCTTGGGCAAAAATGTCACACTCTATTCAAAGAGTAACTAAAGCAAAAAAAGGGGGAGGCCCCTTTGGGTGTAGCTGAAGTGGTAGAGCACCATCCTAGCAAACTCAAGGTATTTTGAGACATGCCAAACACAGAAAATTATTGCATGGTCTCACTTATATGAAGAATCAAAAAAATGGATATCTAGAAATTGCAGAACTCTGCTTACAGAGGCAGGGAGAGGGAGAAAATGGAGAGAAGTAGGTCAAGGGAACAAACTTGCAGTTTTATAAAAGTCATCTAGCAAACTAAAGTATAGCATGAGGACTACAATATATAAAATGGCACCATATACTGAAAACTACAATAGCTTTTGGCAATCTTATTGTGTACACACACACACAACTGTGGGAGGTAGTAGTGCCTGACTATAGTATCCATCTCACTACTCAGTACATGTACGTATTTTAAAGCATCATGGATACTTTTGGCTTACACCAAAAAAGAAAAAGAATCTAGTTCGGTAACAGAACTGCATCAATAAAGTTTAAGAATCAGGAAAACATAAAAATCTAAAATGCATTTAGAAAAAAATCTGATATGAACTCCATATCTATAATTTTTAAATTTCATTTTCTGAGAGTAGATTCCCACGATAAATGTTCCACTTCTCTATTCTGAAATGTTCAGGGCACTTGTTTTTAGCAGCTGTTCAAGTACAGAACATTTTTCCTTAACAAAATAATTATTGTTGTAATAATCTGTAATTATGGTTTATAACTGTAATAATCCCAAAGAAATCAGTCATTATCATGGATCACAAGTAATCGTTAACTACTGTTAATGACCTATTTCTTAGGGATTATTGTTTTCATAAACTATGACCATATCACCACAAATACAGAAGAGCAAGACAATACAATACAAAAGAGATTATAATATAATAATAAACTTATTTTGTAACATTAAGAGCCATTAAGCATCTAAATTAAAGCACAGATAACAAGAGCATATAATTTTCTTTGTTCAACACAAACCAAAGTGTTCAGTCTGCCCAGAAGAAACTATACTACTACGTAAGTGTACAAATGAACAATTTTAGGCATATAGAAACAATTATTTTTAACACACTACATGTATCTTAAAAGGTAGATTATTTTTCACTGACCTTTTGACTACAAGGGATAAAAAGAAACACTTTAAAAAAATTTCTGTTTCAGTCATTGAAAGAACCTGAAGCATTACTATTATTATTGTAGTAGTAGTTGTTGTTATTATTATTATTATTAGTAGTAGTAGTAGTAGTCAATCATGGGCCATGAACTCAGGACCTGGGCCCTGTCCCTGAGATTTTTGCTCAAGACTTGTGCTCTCCCACTTTGAGACATTGTTGCACTTCTGATTTTCTGGTGTTTAACTGGAGATAAGCTCACAAGTTGGCTTTGAATTGTGATGCTTAGATCTCAGCCTCCCGAGTAGCGAGGATCACAGGCATGAGCCATGGGTGCCCAGCTTGGATTATTATTTATTAAAACAAGGGAACAAGAAGTACATAATATTACTCCCACCAGACTGGCAACATTTTCTAAAAACTTACATAATATTAACACTTCACTTAATCCTTTTCATACATCTCTGAACATTTATATTTTCATTCAAACAGGTCTTAGTTGTACAAAAAATCCTTTTGCAAGTTTGACAAGAAATGTACTTACTACCTTATGTATAACTGTAACACCTCTGTACATCACCTTGACAGTAAAATTAAATTTAAAAAACCCTTTTTTCCTTTTAATGTAGTATCTATCCTTATGAAAGCATACATGCACTACCTGTTAAATATAATAACCCACACGCCTAGTTTAAAAGCCAGCATACGGCAACACAGTCACCCTACTAGTTCAGGCCTCTCTCTACAGTCATCCCCTGCCTCCTACCCTGTGGGTAGCATCATCCTATCTTTGGTGCATACTGTTCTTTTGACAATTATTACAAAGCATATATGTCTAGACAATGTATTTCTAGTGTCCTTCGTTTGGAAGCCTTATTAATTTTCATACTATATGTAACTTTCTGAGAGTTGAATGAACATGTCATTAAATACTTTTCTCTGAGATTCATTCTGGTTAAGTATACCGATAGCTCACTTATTTTTATTGCTGTGTAGTATTCCACTGTGTGACCACTGTTATCTAAGTTCAGGTTGATGAAAATTCAAGTTGCATATACTGTCTTGCCCTATGTAGAGATCTTCTAGAGGACATGTAGAAGTGCTACATGTAATTATTCAAATATTTTACTGTATAAGAAAACACCAAATTCATTTTTTGTTTCTTTTCATTTCTATTTCTTTCTTTTATACTACTACCAAAAGTTTATAGGAATCTCCTTTGATCCACATTCTCCTATAAGATTTCTGGTTTCTAGCAGTCAACACCATACTGAATGAGGAAGAACTAAAACCATTTCCCCTAAAATCAGGAACAAGACAAGGATGTCCATTCTTTCCACTCTGGATAGCAGTCTGGAGGATCCTCAAAAAACTAAACACAGGCCTTCCCTACGACCCAGCCATACCACTCCTGGGCTTCTACCCTGAGCATCATGAGCAGGATACAATAAAGACACCTTTACATCCATGTTCACAACAGCCAAGAAATGGAAACGACCCAGATGCCCCACAACTGATGAATGGATCCCCAAAATGTGAAATTTTACACAGCCATTAGAAAGAGTAATGTCATTTGCGGGGAAATGGATGGACCTAGAATAAACCATATTAAGTGAGGTGAGCCAAGAGCAGAGAGACAAACAGAGCATATTTTCTCTCATATGAAGAAGCTAGATCTAAAATACCAGGACACAATGGTAAATTTTAACAGGCTGATTAATTCTATAAATTTAAAAAAGCTTATCTTTAAAATTCTTGCTTCTGGTTGCTTTTCTTTTTTCAGATAGGGTCTCGTTTATTTTTTGCCAGAGCTGCCTGGACTATAATCCTGTGTATGCTTCCCACATGGCTGTGATTAGAAGTAGAGATCACACAGATGACCTTTTTTTTTTTTTTTCCTGTTGTGGGGCGTGAACTCTGGGCCTGGGTGCTGTCCTCAGCTCTTCAGCTCAAGGTAGTGCTCTACCACTGGAGCTACAACACCTCTTCCAGTTTTCTGGTGGTTAACTGGAGATAAGGGTCTCACAGACTGTCTTGCCTGGGCTGGCTTTGAACTGTGTTTCTCAGATCTCAGCCTCCTGAGTAGCTAGGAGTACAGGCGTGAGCCACCAGCGCTCAGCTCATATGAACTTTTTATTGAGGCAGAGGGGTCTCAATAACTTTTAGTTGGGCTAGCCTCAAACTGCAGTCCTCTACCTCCTGAGTGGCTGGTCACCAGCCTATGATCAGGTATTAAGATATTTTTTTTTTTAATTGGCTAAAATTTGACTATGACTTTGCAAATAACTGATAGAAAAAAAAGAAGGAAGCATTATCAAGTAATAGACAAGTTATGTCTTGACTTAGTTGACAATTATGACCTTTTCTTGATAGTGATTCCATACAAAAATATTTATGAATCTGATGAAGGAAAATTAAAAAAAAATCAATCACCAAGCCATCAAAATACTCAACAGGAAAATAGAATGATTTACACTAACAGTAGATACTGTGGAAAAATACATAAAAATAATTTGCAGTAAGATTATCAAAGTAATTAATCATACTCTTAATATCTAATATACTACTCACATAATATTCATATGAGACTGACCTTCTTGGATGGCCATGTCCACATTAGTCCCAGAAGCTGAATGAAGAAGTTTTTGGTAGTTCTGTGCATTTTGGTCAAATAACTGGACAAGAAGAGTGCAGGTTTGCTCGTATTCACACCTGCTGACGGTGCACAGCTGTTCCAGCTGCTGGAACACAGTAGCAGTGTCGTCCAGAGGATCGTCTAAGCCATCTCTGAAAACACATGCAAGGAGCTTTGTAGAGAACATCACAATGTCACAGGCTCATATCCACAACACACACAGCCTACATTAAATAAAATTCTATGATGGGTTAAAAAAAATAATGGGTTGGAAGGCAAGAAATACAACAATACGTAAGAAGATGGCATAATTTTAACACAGAGAAAATACCAAAGAAGCCACACAACAATTACCAGAATAGGTCAATTTAGTAAGATCACAGTACACAAGGTCCATACATAAAACCAACTGCACTATTATGTAATGCTAACGAATAACTGAACATTAAGATATAAAAAAAGAACACCAGAACACATAAAATATGAAGTAAATCTAACTAAATGCATTCAAGATTTCAAAGTTGGAATTTTTTTAAGCACTACAAAGAAATCAAGAAACTAAATAAATTTAGATGGCTAGGTGTTGAATCTAATCAGAACCTATGGTTCCCACACTCAAAGAGGCTGAGATCCAGAGGATCACTGTTCAAAGCAGAAAGACCCACCACTTTCTGTCTCCAAAATAACCAGCAAAAGGCAGGCCTGGGTGTGCAGAACACTCTGATTGTTGAATAAGTAAATAAATAAAAGACACACTCATTGAAGAATTGGATAGTTACAGTTTCAATTCTTTTCCCAAATTTATCTGCAATTCCAACCAATATCCTAGCAAAATTTCCTTGTAGAAATAATCATTTCTATGACAGAATAATCAGGACAATTTTGCAAAGAGAGAACTCCTACTATCTAAAACATATTATAAAGCTAAATTTGAGACAAGGTACAGTTGAAAGACACAGGTAAATGAGAAGAGACTGTAGAAATGAAACCATATGCATGTGATCAATTACTTTTTGACACCAATGTAAAAGAAATTCAACAGAGAAAGAATAAGCTTTTCCACAAATGGTGCTGGATAATTGTCTATCTACAGTGAAAAATGGAAAGAGAGAAGATACAGGAGAAGTGAAGGAAGAGAGGAAGAACTTGAACCCTGTCTCATGTAATATGCAAAACTATTTCTTTACTTTGAGGTGGGGTTTTCCTATGTAGCCCAGGCTGGTCTTAAACTTATGATCCTCTGGGCTCTGCCTCCTGACCACCATGGTTGGCACAAAAATTAACTTGAAATTAATCATAGACTTAAATTATAAAATGCCTAAGAAAACAAAGATCTTTATGACCAAGATTAAAATAAAGGTCCCTTAGTTATGATATCATAAAACATAAAATAAAAAGGCACCAGTGGCTCCTGCCTGTAATCCCTGACTATTCAGGAGGCTAAGATCTGGAGGATTATAGCCAAAGAAAAGTCTCTGAGACTCTATCTCCAAAATAATCAGCAAAAAGTTGGGCTGGAGTTGTGATTCAAATAGAATGCCAGCTGAACAAGCCTAAGGCCTTGAGTTCAAACTCCAGTACTGAAAAGAAAGATAATAAACTAGACTCATCCAAATGTAAGACTTCTGCTCTCCTAGCATCCATTTTAGAAAATGAAGAAGACTAATATTTTGTAAAACACATACAACAAAAATACTCGTGAACAGAATATACAGAATTATCAAATTTAATGTAAGAAAAGGACGGCAGATTTGATAATCACTTATTTACTTAATGCTCCGCACTATTACTTACTAAGGGAATGAAAGTATAAGTCACAATGAGGTAACTAGATGGTTTGAACAAGATAATATAGTAAGATGAGACTGCTGAGTGGATATAGTGTAGGTAGAAATGCAAAACATTTTAGCTACTTTGGAAGGCAGCCTGGTGGCTCTCTGTTAAAATGCTACTTATCATGCCAACAAATACTACACCCTGGATATTTACTCAAAAGAAATGAAAAATTATATTCATTAAAACATCTGGCCAGGTACCAGTGGTTCACATCTCTAATCCTAGCTATTCAGGAGGCTAAAACCTTGAGGATCCAAGTTCAAAGCCAGATAAGGAAGAAAAGTCAGCTAAACTGTATCTCCAATTAACTAGCAAAATACCAGCCTGGAGGTATGGCACAAGACCTGAGTTTAAGCCACAGTACCAATACATACACAACCTATACTATCTACACAGTATACAGCAATCCATTCACATTTTCACATTGCTAAAAAAAAAACAGAAACCATCCAAATGTCTACCCATAAGGAGTGAGTAAACTGACACATGTCAAAATGGAATATTATTACTCAGCAACGAAATGTGGGCCAGAGCCATGACTTAACGATGAAAGGATCCAAAAAAATTTAGAGGGTTTATTATTAACTACTACCTTGACTGTGGTAGCAGAATACAATTATATATACTTAATAGACTCATGTAATTTTAAGGAGGGTGAATTTTAACGTTTTGCCTCAAACTTTAAAAATTCCAAGATGTTATGTTGAAAATAAACTATACTACTTGTGGGTAGGGATGGAAGAGAAAAACTGGAGAGAGTCCAAAAGAAATGTACTCATTACTTGACTATGAAACTGCAATCCCTTTGTATATCAACTTTAAAATAACAATTTTTAAAAGTAAAAAAAAACCCTGCAAGATAAAAATACAACAGAAACACTTAAATACCTTACAACTATGGCAACAGATTCCAACCGGGAAGTAATAAAGGCCTTGGTGATTTCAGGTGCGTAAGTATCTAGTAGGTGGGGTTCGGTTGATTTTACAAAAGGAACTGATGCTACCATCCTTTGCCACAGAGTTAATAAATAATGAACACTGTTGGGAGCAAACTCCCAATGCTGAAAAGAAATAGAACAAACATTATTTACAATGACATTATGGCTTTCTAGAAAATCAGAGTGAAATTACTAGATTCATTTTAAATTAACTTTTATTCTGATTACATAACTACTAAACATCTAATATAGCAAATTTTAAAAAGAATAAAGTAGAAATCAAAATCTCCCATTACTATACTAATCAAGAATGATCACTACACAAAATGTTACAAGATTTCCTTTAGATCATTCCAAGAATGTTTTTCAGGTCCTATAGAAAATGTTTTTAAGGTACCCTTCAACTAGCAAATTTTGCAATAACACAATCTGTAAAAATATTCATTTATTTCTTCACATTTATTTTGCAACAGCTTCTAACAGCATCCTTCAATTATCAGACATTTAAGAATCTTCTCAATTTTTACTACTATAAATGTAGCAATGAACTTTTTACCTAAAAGCTTTGCAAAGACCATTTCAACAAGGTGCTCAGGAAATGTTAAAAGAGAGAAAAAAACTCAAGACCTTTACCAAGAAATTACTTTAAAACTATCTATAGATTTAACATCAGTTATCTACTTTTACTTACCTGTAGGCTAGTAACAGTAAAATTAGCAATTAATCTGATAACTTCAGGATACTCCTTCACTGTAACTAATTCTCCCAGCTGATAGTTTGTTTTCAAACGAGCCAAAAATCTACAAAATTCATGATAATTACCTGGATCAGACAAACCCTAAATTATGAGACAAGAAGAAAGGCTTTTATAACCAAGTAGCATATTCACAATAAAACCATAGTAACACATTGGTAATAAAATCAGTAAATTTTCAAAATATTTTATTTATTGTCACCTAAGTTTTCATGGGACTATGGTACTTTGTGTCAAGTGATTCCTTCTAAACTTACTATTGTTGTCAATTCTTGATAGTAAGAAATTCAAAACAGAGTTTTAGAAAGAAGTTTTGTTCCACAATGATAAAATGTGTTTGTGATCCTATGACACACACAAAAAAAAGTGTATGTATTTTTCAAGTCAACAATAAACTTGAAAAATATTTAAGATTTAAACACTGCTGAAATTCTGTAAAGAAACAATACACACTAGTTTTAAATGGCCTAAGTGTGCACATAAATAACAGATTTGTTCCTTTCTGTTTTTTTTTTTCCTTTTTCTTTCATTATGATACCAAGTAGACAGGCACTCTAGACACTTGAGCCATACTCCAACAATTTTTGGCTTTAGGTTGTTTTTCAGACAGGGTCTCAAGTTTTTTTTGCCTGGGGCTGGGAAGGTGGCTCAATGGTAGAGCGCTTGCCTTGCATGCATGAGGCCCTGGGTTCGATTCCTCAGCACCACATAAGCAAAAAGAAAAAAGCTGGAAGTGGCACTGTGGCTCAAGTGGTAGTCTTGAGCTGAAGAGCTGAGAGACAGCGCCCAGGCCCAGAGTTCAGGCCCCATGACCGGACCCCCCCCCCCAAAAAAAAAGTTTTTTTTGCCTGGACTGACCCTAAGACATCAGCCATTCTAACTATGCCTCCCATGTATCTGGGATCACAGACATGCAACACCATACTCAAATATTTTGATGATATAAGTCCTGCTAAATTCTTGTTGATTGGACTTGAGCCATAATCCTTCTGATTTCTCTTCTCAGTATCTTCGATTACAGGTGTGAGCCTTTAGAAATTTTTTAAATACAATACTTACTGAGTATGTTCAGTTATTGAATCCTCAAATTAACTCAAGTTTTCAATTGGATAGTTAGTCAAACAAATTACTACATTCCAGGGAGCAATGCTAACAAAATACATACAAGATACATAGGTGACTTTGGGGGAATGTTAGAGAAAAAGAGAAAACCATGAGAGGTCTACCAGGCTGTGGGTGTGGAACAATCTCAAGTTTGCGCTTGCTTTGAAAGCTCAAACCCTAGGTTCAATTCCAAGCAACACACAAGCATACACATATGTACAAACACACTCTCAGGTACCTGACTCCCCAGTGAGCTTTATAATTGCTACACTTGTACTGTACCTGGCATGAAATCAATTTTTTAAAGTATCTGCTTAATACCTAAAGAATCTAAAGAAACTTCACTAGCAGGAACTCCAGGAGTAGCATCTAATAATCAAGACCAGACTCCAAAAAAATTTTGTAATTAAAAAATTTGTGACTAACATTTTTTTACAGCTGCTTATGATTCTAAAATTATATTAAACTTCAACAGTGAAACAATTGACTTGATATAACACTTTTCAAAATATTGCTCACGACAGTGAGCTTAACAAGTCAAATAAATTGGTAAAATCCAATTTATTCTTTTGCAACACAAGTAAATTTCACACCTGTACTAAATTGAAAAATAAAACAGATCAATTACCCATAAGACTCCTAAAATTAACCTGTAAATATAATTTTTTTTTTGTAGAACGTATACAAAGATACTATCTGATCCTCCAAGAGGGATTATTAGTGACCAAGAGAGTTAAAAAAAACCTCTTTAAGTGGTCATTTATCCTTTAAAAATCTATAATGAACAGATATTTTAAAACAAAGTAAAACATGAAACAAGACATTTATGTAGGCACCTCAATCACTCATTAACAATGGCTTTCCTATTCTTTAAAATGAACATTGCCATTAATTCTCTGAAGTTAGTGCAGAATTGGTTTTCTAAATCTACAAACACTTATTTGTCCACAAGAGGGCAAAAAGACACTATTTCATAATTTAAATCCACTTATTTCAATATTAACATTCAGACTTATATTAAATCTCCTAGTTTAGAAGACTGACATAGCCTCTGAATTAGTTTAACAATAACCAAAAGAATAAAAGCAAAGGCGGCAGCACAAGAAGAGATACAACCTCTATTCACAGTTGCTTAAGAAAACATGAAAAGAAAACACAAGGCACACACAAAGCCCACCACAGAAATATTCACTTCCTAAACTGCTTACTGCTTTTATAAATGAGACCTATAGAAGAAGAGTAAGATACTAAATACGGTCTTCTAGAATTATAATAAATTCATGATGAGTTTATTGTGTGCCTTAAACAGAAATACTATTTATATATGCTAAATATTAATTCTATTGCTTCATACATACCTGAGGGTTTTCAAGTATCCTTTTTACTCCACTAATTAAATTACCAAGGTACTTGGCCCGTTCAGGACTGCTAAATAAAGACCTTCTTGTAGAGGCAAACTGAACTAAGCATGAAAGAGCCTTAAAAAAACACACACACACACACACAAAAAAAAACTCATTTCAATTTTAAGTGTAGCTATGGTCACATGTAACAAATACTAGCCTTTACCATAAAATGTAGTTCATTCTAACTGTTAAAAATACAGAAGCATTCAAAGTTAAATATTAATCACTATGACTGCACGTAAGCCTTGTGCCCCACCACTTAAGCTTACTACCCCTCCAGTGTCTTCTTTCTTTAAGCTTAGCAGAGTAAGGCCTGTCTGACATGCCTAGGTTCAGAAAGCTCCCGCTACAGATGACACCATTTTGTTTGCAAATCAATGAACTGTGTTTCTATCATAAAGAAAATTCCATTTTATGCTACAATATATTTGAGAGCTATTTGTAAACTATACATCTTGGTTCTTGCAAGGCAAGATTCTGTATCTCTGACTTAAATCAAGTCAATCCCATATGTAATATTATCTTCAGCAACAATTTAGAAAGTACGGCTGGAATAAAAATTTTCTAAAAAATCCTAATAATCGGGGCTGGGAAGGTGGCTCAGTGGTAGAGTGCTTGCCTTGCATGCATGAGGCCCTGGGTTTGATTCCTCAACATCACCTAAGCAAAAAGAAAAAAGCCAGAAGTGGCGCTGTGGCTCAAGGGGTAGAGCGCTAGCCTTGAGCGGAAGAGCTGAGGGACAGCGCCCAGGCCCAGAGTTCAGGCCCCACAACTGGACCCCCCCCCCTCAAAAAAAATCCTAAAAATTACTCATGGTCTATTTACTTTCCCGCTTTACAATTTTACTACTGAATTCTAACGATACTTACTAGAGTCTATTTTCCAAAGTGAGAGGCCTCTAACTGAACTGTAAACCAAAATAGCTTATCTATGATGTTGATTTGTGTCCACGTATTTGCTTGCCTAACTGTTGACACTTACATATTTCATTATTAGATTTCATTCAAAGTGTCTGATTCTTTTTTTTTTTTTTTTTTTAATGTTGGTCATGGGGCTTGAACCTCAAAGCCTGGGTGCTGTCACTGAGCTTCTTTTGCTCCATGCTAGTGTTTTACCACTGAGCCACAGTGCCACTTCAGGTTTTTCTGGTGGTTAACTGAAGATAAGAGTCTTGGGATGCTCCTACCTAGGCTGGCTTTGAACCACGATCCTCAGCTCTCAATCTCCTGAGTAGCTAGGATTACAGTCATGCCCACCATCACCTGGCTTGATTCTTTTTGAGGGAGCAAATAAGTACAAAAATCAGGTTATTCTCATTTTAGACATGCTCCACTAAGTCCCAACCCCTTGTTGTTAAACCCAAAAACCAAAAACTCTCACTAAGGACTCTGATGTACAAGCTTGGGTCCCACTAGTATGAAAGACACTCAGGGTTTGGGACAACAAAGCTCTGGGTTCTGATGCCAGTGCTGCCCTGGCAGTCACTTGGCCACTCCAGGTCTGCTCTCTGGGTCCTGTGTCTACCTGGCGAGGACCACAGAGAACCTCACAGGGCCACTGTAAGGAGCGAGGTAAGCGCCATACCATACCGGAGAGCATGTCAACAAACGTTACTGCACAAAGCAAATGAAGGGACCTTTGTGTTCTATCCCAGAACAACCACGGGGCACGGGGCATAACCAAGAAACACGAACCCTCCGCGAAACCTAGTTTAATCTTAGATTCTAGATGTTCCTTCCTTGTAAGTGATAACATACGCAGACAAATGTACCACTGACTTTAAATCTGACATCTTTCCTCAGGAAATAGTAATGTTAGAATCCTTTATTTTTTGAAACTTTTAACAATGCTAGATCCATTTTACAGGTATTTTTTTCTGGTAGTAATGGGATTTGAACATTTGCCATGCAGGCATTCTGCCACTTGAGCCACCCTACCAGCCTTCAGATCTATTTTAGAGTCCACCAACTTAGTGCCCAGAGTGTCAACATTCTATATAACAAGAGGTAACAAAAGTTTGGCATGCAATAAAATTTGATTAAAAATAAACAAAGTACTAAGCAGAAAAATCAAGTGAGCAGATCCCCCTATATTGCTCATTCAGAAACGTCTGATGAAGGCTGCCTATCAAACATAAGACAGGCAGGCTGGGGCAGAGGGAGCAGTGGTTCTGATGAAGTAGCTGATGCCTGGTCATGGGCTGGTGGGTATTAGTTAGGAAGGAAGACATATTTAGAGGTTCCTACATTGTCCTGGCTCTAGCAGGAGGAATAGTTACTGGTCTAGGCTCATACTTTATAAAATGGAATGAACTGCTGGCAAAATAAACAAAACCTGACCAATAGCTTAAGCAATATATACCCCAGCAGAGCCACATGAAAAAGTAGAAAGGCCATCTGATCAAGTATAAAAGTAGACTTTGGTTTTTGCAGTAAATATGTATCTCTTGCTTCATTAGATAAAAATTACAGGTATTTAGCCAGGAAAGCAATAGCCATCCCAGGTGAGCCAAAAAGACTCTAAGTTTGTCTGGGCTACATAGTGAGATTCTGTCCTCAAAAATACAAGTAATGCCAAAAACAAAAAACAAAACAAAAAAAACAACCCAAAACCCCACATGTGCTTTTTAATGAGGCAATATATAACTTTTACTTACTAACTGAGAGAGTAGTGGTGGAAGGGAATGATACAAATTGAAAAAAAGATTCAATGTTTCTGGTTCCAGGAAAACTGAAAAAACAGAAAAAGTATCTTCTAGTACCATTACTTTGAATACTGTGATCTTAGCAAAGTAGCTATTATCATGCAAACTGAGAACTCTAAGATCCATCTTTAGAACTCCAAACTATTATTATTAAAGGTACAGTTAATATATAAACAGGACAGTTTAAAACTATCAAAAAATAAACAGCACTAGAAGGCTTGTAATAAATAATACCTAAATCCTATACCATCCCAAGTACTTCCCAACATATTTACATGTTTCCAAAGAACAGTCCATACCACTAGTTCCTCATTTGATTATATTACTTTAGATACAAGAAGGATTTTAGAATATGATGCTTTACCTGCCTTACTGCTCATTCTAGAGCCCACCTTTATCACTCACTACAATCCATCCCTTCTTTCTTCTATGATCACCTTTTGTGATTAAATCAATCCTAAGAGTTTATGAGTATAATTATGAAAAGGATGTCAACAGCTGAGCCAGAGTATATTACGATCCTATCACATTTATACTGTTCTCTGTATCTAATCACAGCATCTTCTCATGCTTAGTTATGTTTCTTTCCCATTATTCTGATAGATGAAAAACAAAATGTTTTTCATAACATTTTCCACACAATCAATAACATTAAATGACCCATCAACTTCTGTTCTCCTACTCTTTTTTTTTTTTTTGTCGGTCGTGGGGCTTGAACTCCGGGCCTGGGCACTGTCCCTCAGCTCTTCAGCTCAAAGCGAGCGCTCTACCACTTGAGCTACAGCGCCACTTCCGGTTTTCTGGTGGTTTATTGGAGATAGGAGTCTCACGGTCTCTCCTGCCCCGGCTGGCTTTGAACCGCGATCCTCAGATCTCAGCCTCCTGAGTAGCTAGGATTACAGGCGTGAGCCACCAGCGCCCGGCCTGTTCTCCTACTCTTGACTCTTGTAGGCTTCCTTTTGACTGGCCGTTCTACCTTTATCATACAACTGACTCCTTTTGACATCTACTCATTGTCATTTTGTACTTGTGTCCTTTTTCCAATTCTCTTTCTTTCACTTTTTTGGCTTGTATATGAAGTTGAGAACAAGGACATGAAAGCTAAATTTGGGGGAGGATTTCAATGTTTAAAAGCTCTTTATTCTATCTTACACTTGATGTCACCTCTGGTTTGACAATAACTTTCCCTCAGAAGTCTGAGTTATACTGTTAGATTCCATGGTGCTAGAAACCTAACACCATTCTATCACAACCTTACTTTTGTCTTCCCCGGGACTTTTTCTTTTCTTTTTCTTTTTTACTTCCCTGGGACTTTTCTCCTTTATCTTTCCTATTCTAAAATGCCAAAATTGTAAAGCTTAGTCTTTTTTTTTTTTTTTGCTGGTCCTGGGCTTGAACTCAGGGCCTGAGTGCTATCCCTGAGCCTCTGTGCTCAAGGCTAGCACTCTACCATTTGAGTCACAGCTCCACAATTCTGGCTTTTCCTGAGTAGTTTATGTTAGAGATAAGAGTCTCATGGCCTTCCTGCCTGGACTGGCCTCGAACATTCAATACTCAGATCTCACCCCTGAGCAGCTAGGATTATAGGCATGAGCCACTGGTACCCGCTGTCTTTTTTTTAATCTTCAGGCAGGGTACCTGGTGGAACTTGAAATTAAAAACCTTATCTCTTTTAGTGCTGACAACTTTTGGAGGTATTACTACTGGTTTTCAAATTTCTGTTTCCTCTGTCCTCTCTTTGTAGAATACTTAACAGTCAAATGTCAATCATGTTAGATTCACTTGTAACTTTTTTATATTATTTTATTCAACATCTCCTTGCTTTTTTATTTTGCTTTCTTAATTTCAGTAACTGTCTATTCCAACTTTTCTACTGAAGGACTTATTTGGCAACTGACTCTTAAATTTGTAACATATGTGAAACTTTCCTTTTCAAAACAATGTCTTTAGGAGTAGTATGAATAGGGAAGAGTATGGAGAAGTTTTTTTGTTTTGTTTTGTTTTCCAGAAAATGTTTTTTTTAGCCACGTCCTCTACTCCAGGACATTTTTCTGGAATGTGGGGAAACAAATTGCTTCTCTAGTGAAGTTGCACCTTTACTATGCTATATTACTTACTCTAATGCATTCTCTGCTCACCTCTCTTGCCAACCCTTAGATCTTTTCCTATTGTTTATCTGCAAGTTCCCAAACAAAGCACTCAATTTTCACTCCTAAATCTGCTTTCCAAATAGTTCTAGCTCTCCTTCCCTATAGGTCTTTTTTTTTTTTTTTTTTTCAAAATCCAAACCCAGCACTTACTATGATATGGATTGAGAAACATTTTAACCCTGGATATCAGCAGCTACTTTGGGCACAAACCCTCTTGAGCTTTCTCGTGACTGCAAAGGGTGAAACTAGACATCCTATATGGAGCAAGGATACCACTAACTCCGTGTATGCTAACCATCCCTTATGCTAAGCGTTTCTCTCACTTGTTCTCCATGATGTTGGGATCTGTACTGTGCAAAGATCATCAGCAGACTCATCTGCTGAACTGCCAATGAAGTCGAAGTTGAGGCAATTGAGGACCAGTTTCAAGACCTGCATCACCAGACTTTGTTGACTTTGATCCTGAAGATTTAAAGGTTTGGCCAACACCTAAAAAAAGTTCAAAATAAAATAAAGCATTCTGAATCAACAGATGAATATTACCTACCTAAATTTAAATAATACCTCAATGCCAAATAAAAATAGTAAAAAAATTATGAAATTATATTGTTCCAAATATTAGGGAAAATAGTAAAAATTATTCATTCTACACAAGTTTCTATAATAGATTGAAATGTTTGTAAAATAAAAATTATTTCCATTTGACTACATATAGCAGGTCACTTTCTGATATTGTAAGAGGAAACATTATGACAAATAATTTACAAACAAAGTCTATCAGACTGTTAGAATGGAGGAGGATACGCACATAATCCCAACCAGCATAATGATGTCCATTCTGACACTCAGAAAAGACCAAGCCTTTACAAGTACAGGAAGAAATGGTAGAAAGTGTGGGATTCCCCAAGAATCCCCATAATACAAGAAGAAATAACTAGAAGTGTGGCTTAAGGGTTAAAGTGCCAGCCTTGAGTAAAAATGCTCAGTAAGAACATAAGACTCTGAGTTCAAGTCCCAGTACCAGCACAAAAAAATTACTTTTCGAAGTAGAGATATGGCTCAAACAGTGGAGGGCTAGCCTTGAACAAAAAAGCCACGAAAGAGTGCAGAGCCCAGAGGTCAAGCTCCAGCACATACACACAGATCCTCACACAAGAAGAAATAAACTGGATAGGAAGGAAATAGTTAAAACAAAATTGGCCATTAGTTGAAACTATTTAACTGGTTGATAGATTCAAAGGCATCAACTATGCTATTCTCTTTTTTTTCATGTTTCAATTGTTAGTATAAAAGTGATATACAAAGAGTTACATTAAGTAAGTTAGGTAATGAGTACCTTTGTTTTTAGACAATGTCACTCCTTATCTTGTATAGATTTTTCCCATATGAAGGGAAAAGTTTTAAGAAAATTAGAGTCTTAATCTGACTTAGTGTGGCAAACCCTAATCCAAAAGTTGGTCATCCCTAATTCAGAATACCCTATAATCCCCAAAACCTTATAATCCAAAAACCTTTTGGGTACCCAGGTGATGCTCAAAAAAGTTTTGTTGAAGTTCAGATTTTACATTAATGGATTAGGAAAGCTCCACAAGTAAAGTCTACGCAAATATTCTAAAATCCAGAAGAACTTTAAAAGCTGAAACATTCTCATCCAAAGTATTGAAGATACCCTGTAATAGAGAAGTGAAATAAGCAGAAACTAGTGCTTAAGGAACATACTGTGGGAAATGATGTACTCAGCCAGCTAACAAGCTGGAGCAGCAGTACAATTCTGAATCATATACCAAGGGCAGTAGAAACAAATAAGAATTTTTATTTCCCAAAGACATGACTAAACTCAGGTCATTTAGAAAAACAATGAATAAATTTTGATAGTTAATTAGAAAAACTTACTCTCAATTCATTTTTTCATGTGCCCCATCAAAATATGGACAAGCAGAAAAAGCGCAAAATCGAATTCCTTTCTATAGCTAAGAACTGGACAGTAGGAAGACATTAAAAACTATCTAAAGACACGTATTACATTTCCTTTGGGTTTTACCTTACAGAATCCAATGAGTAAAAGTGAAGTTTTTGAAACTTTTTCTAGATTAGTATGAATTTACTACACTTAATATATATAACAATGCTTTTAAAAGGAGAACTGGGGAAGGAAAAACCAATTTGAAATTATTTTCCAACTCTTAAAATTTCCTAAATACTTTAAATAGAAATTAAATTATTAAATAACTTACTTCTTTTAGAAGAGAGCATGCTAGTACTAATATGTCTTTGAGAGAAGTGTCACGAAATGAGGTAGCTATTTTCCTGTGTTTTGCTGAAGGTCTAGAATAATCAACCTAAAAAGACCAAGATGAGTGAGTAACCAAACCTACCAAAAGGAATAGCAAATCCTGGAAATAATTATTTAAAAAATCATAAAATACAGGTCTAAAACCTCCCCAATAAGTGACTTTCTCATGGCTAATCAAAGAGTCAAGGCAGACTAGCTAACAACCCAGGTTTCTAGACTGTTTCAATTCAGTGAGCTTCTCGCAGAACACACTGACCCAAAAATTAAAAGGCAGAGTTGATTGCACTTTCATAGACAATGTGAAATAAGCTGATCATAAAGCAACAGATAATATCAACTGTGAAAACAGTCACCCTAATTCATATTATGCAAGTAACAACTTTCCATTCCACAGATGCCCCTGTAAAATGAGAAATCTATACAATACCCTTCAAATTCTAATATTCTAGAATTAGTCGGCTGAACTAGTTATAGAAAAATCCTTCCACAGGAAAGTGAATATGCCTATCATTGGTTTATGTCTCTTAATATTCTAAAAATGCCATGTGAACTGGTATTCTGAAAAGAGAAGCAGAAAGTATAATCAGATAATTTATTATGTAATCAACAGCTTCCTTCTAAATATCTTATTAACTAAAAGCATGTTTTTCTACTTTTGGCAGCGTCGGGGACTGGATTCAAGATTTTGTGCTTGGTAGGCAGGCACTCTACCTATTGAACCATGCCTCTAGTCCCTTTTTGTCTTGGTTATTTATTTTCATTTTTTGTGCCACTGCTGGAGCTTCAACTCAGCCTGGGCACTGTCCTTGAGCTTTTGTGCTCAAGGCTAACACTTGTGCCACAGCTCCACTTCCGGCGTTTCAGTGGTTTATTGAAGATAAAGAGTTTCACAGGCTTTCCTGCCTGGCTGGCTTAAAAATGTGATCCTCAGATCTCAGCCTTCTGAGTAGCTAGGATGATAGGCATGACCCACTGGCACCTGGCTTCTCTTGGTTATTTTTTGAGATATGATCTCACTTTAAACCCAGACTAACCTGGGCTGCATTCTCCTTCTCCTGTTTGTCCTTGTCACTGGGATGACAGGCATGCACCATGGCATGAAGCCATTGTGTTACCTAGGGCTAGATTAACAGGCATGTACCACACAGCATCTAGCCAGTGGTAGAAATAGAGGTCTCTACAATTTCTTTTTGTCAAGGCTGGCTTCAAATCATGACCTCCAAATCTTCACCCTCCAAGTAGCCAGGATTTTAAGCTTGTGCTACTATGGCCAGCTTAACAAAATATTTTTAAGAACTTACAAGCCTACAGCTTAAGTAATATAAAATGAAGTATGTTTAAAACTATACTGTTCTTGTGAATATAGCTCAGAGGTACAGTGCTATTTACTAATGACTTCAAGATACAACACACATATAAATGGTATGTTAGGATGAAACTCCTTTGTATACTATTTGAAGATAGGAAAAAAAAAAACATTTCTAGCTATACCTACTGCTACAACAATGCTTTTCTCACCCAGCAGCTACCCATATGGTCGGCTATGCCTACCTTATGCTCCCAGCCAGCTTGTCAGGTGGGCTAAAGTATACATGGGATTGCGTGGAACTGTCTGATAATAAAGTGAATCGTAGAGTTTAAAAACTGTCATCATCTTGGTGTGTGTGTATATGTGAGTGAGACAGAGAAAGAGAGAGAAAGAGAGAGAAAGAGACAGAGAGAGAGAGAAGGGATGGACTATATATATAAGTACAGGACCCCACTGTGCTGAGATCTATGCATGTTTGTTTAACAAAGTTGGATGCCCCAGCATTTGGCCAATAGATGTTAAGAATTATTATCTTGATATGAAGACTTCCCTTTACTAGTATGAAGTGACCTTCTTGGTCTCCTTCAATTAATTTTTATTTAGACTCCACTTTGTTGGTATGAATATGTCTACTCTTTGGGCCTGTTTTTGATGATTCCTTCTGAGTATCCATTGTTGAGAATCAATTCATGAAGTTGCTTGTCTTTTAGTTGTAAGTGAATAAAGGTTTCTCTTTTGCATATGACATCTCTTATGGTTCATTATAATTCTATATATGAGCACCAAAGAATATTGATCCACATGCTCATGGAGCAGAACCATGCCGAATTCCCTGCTCTTCATAAAACATTCTACTGTTGCTGGTAGCATGGAAGCATTCCTCTACCTCTCTATCCCACTAATAAAACAAGACATACACAAAAGACCTGATCAGTACACAGTCTGATGTCACACAGAAATACACTTAACACACATAAGCAGCAAAGAAGCAACACCACATAAGCAAACTTCCTGTCCCATTAGATGGAAAAGCTTACCAAGTTCATTTCCTGAGTCAGCTCAGAAAGGATCATCACCCCTATTACACAGTGCTCCACAGTTCCCTGCGGAGGAAAAGACAAAGTTAGCCTAAGTGGAAATACATGGTTGGTTCTTAATGTGTCAACTAACTTCAAAATACCAACAAAATACACAACAGTATCTCTCTTAAAATAGTTTAAAAAATCACTATGAGTTATACAAATAAAGGAATTTCAAGCTCAGTTTTTTAAACAAAAAATTCAGACTCAAAGAAGAAAATACTTACTTCTCTCTACATGATACTCTATAAAGTGTCTTCAACACCACGGACGCATAATAATCTAAGCTTCAGAATATGAGTTTAGTATTTTTTTAAAAGGCCATAAATAAGAATGAGCAAACGGTTTTAGTTCTTTCTATTTGTCTGAAGCCTACTATGACAGCTACCTCCAACAAAGCATTTAACTGGAGGGATCTGAATATATCAGATATTAACTAAAATAATTTTATTGCAATTAGGATTATGTTCCTATGAAAAAGAACATGTATCTTTAAATATCTGAATCAACCCAAGGAAGAGGCACACAGGAGGCAAAAGCACATTCATGACTAGGCTACAGGACATACAATCACCATGTAGAATAGCAAGTGCAATTGCTGGCATATGTAGTGACCTATTGGGTTTGGGGGGTTTCTTCTTTTTGCCTTCTTTCTTTCAAGTATCTAAGTTAAATACACTAAATATTTAATATGTATATACTATGACTTCAATAAGTGAGATGAAAAAGATTCTTAAGAATATTGTGCAGTCAACTAAAAAACACAGGATTTGTCAAGAAGCTAACTATAGGCTTTAGTATGTCGTTGAGTGACCTTGTATAAATTATTGAAGACTCAGTTTCCTTACTTACAAAATGAAGCTCATGTCACAGGGCTATACTGAGAATTAAATCAGATAACGCATAAAATGCATTATGTACATGCTTTGTATATATGCAATATATACCTACATTATAAAGAATATTTGCTTTTTCTTCTGAAGTTAGAAATGGTGTGGCAGTTATAGAACAGTGTGAGTTTTTACTTACTGTTAATAAACAATAAAGAAACCAAAGATCAAATAAGTGGTCATTACTAAAGGCCTGGTAGATATACTATAAACAATTCAAAACTAAAAATAAGTACTGATGGCTCTAATAATTTAACAATGCCTTCTTACCTGGAGAAATTTCTTCACATCAGCAATAATTTCTCTGAAGACAAACTGGTCTTTCTGAACCTCAAACCACCCCAACTTAGTAATTTTAGCAATAACTTGAATAAGAGCTTGAATGACAAAGGGAGCCAACTTAGGTTGTGATGCCACATAATTCAAAATATAGTTTCCTATAAAGAAAATATTTTATTATTGGACTTTTGAGAAACATAATATGAAAATCAAGTGAAGAAAAAAAGAGGAGACATATAAGATATGCTTGCTGACAATGAGTTAATCCCTACGCTCAAGATAGGTATTTTATATAGTCAATTCTATGAAACTTGTTTTGAGGCAAATCTGTTCCATGGCATTTTGTTAAATTAAGGGATAATTTGAGTATAATATAAGTATCACTTTCCCTTAATAATTCCATTTACAAATAATTGGTAGGTAAATGCAGAAAGGTGCAAGGAAGCCAAAGGAACCAAACCTCAAACATCTACCCAAAACCTCATGTCACGCCACGTGCAATCAGCCACGTCCGTCCTACATCAGAAGAGTCCTTCTATCACTTCGTAAAAACTCATACAGCCCTAATGAGGAGTTGCTGAGAGACAGGGGTGCAGCTTTGTGGTAGAGCACCCGCCTAGCAAGTACAAGGCCAGAGTACAATTCGAGAAAGGCAAAGGGAAATAAAGAGAAAACAAAAACTAATAAAGGAAGCTCATCAATTCTACTCTTTTCCCCCAAATTTCATTCATTCTTTCTTAAGTTTGAAGCATAGATACTCTCCCCAGTTTGTGAGGCAATATCCCAATAAATCCATTCTAAATTAACACTATCCTAGGTTGAAAATGCATTTTAGGCACCTAATCTATAGAACATCACAGGTAGCAAACCATGCTATATAAAACAGTGCTATGTAAACACCCTCAAGGTCCCTGGTGACTGGCAAATGCAGCTCTCTGCCTCTAGCCAGCACCACAAGATGGCACACAGCACACATCCAAGTTCAAGTGTTGACATGAATTTTCCACTGGACGTGTACCACTTTTGCATCATAGTAAAGCAAAAACAAAACAGCATCCTAATTCAAATCTCTGTTAAGTCAAGGAACATCTGAATTCCTATTTCTAAAAATATTTGCATTTTAAAAATATAAGTCAAATAGACAATCTGAATTCTTGTATAAAGAAATGCAATCAATAGTTAACAACATTCAAGTACTAGGCCCAGATGGGTTGGTTCATCAGTTAATATTACAAAATACTTAGTAAGAAATTATACCAATTCTTTATAAAATACTCCAACAGATAGAAGGAATTGTTCTTAAGTCACTTAATCTATCTATCTATCTATCTATCTATCTATCTATCTATCTATCTATCTATCTATCTATTTTTAGTAGAACAGAGAATCAAAACTAGGGCCTCTTGCAAGGACTAAGCTTGTCTATGCAACATTATCTTAATACCCAGACCAATGACATCACAACAAAATTATAGACTAATATCTCTCATGAATACAGAACTTTAAAGTAAATAAATAATGATAAATAAATAAATAAATGATAAAGTGGGATTTGTATTAAGTATGCAAGGCTATTTAAACATTTGAAAATCATCAATATAGTAAAGCCTAAAAATCACATGATATCAACACATTCAGGAAAATCACTTAACTCTCAAGCCAACTCAGAAGAATTTCATCAACTTGTAAATTAGTACAGCCACTATGGAAGTCAGTCTGGAGGTTCCATAAAATACTAAGAACGATTGTATGATTCTGCTGTTCCACTCTGGAGGAAGGTAAGTCGGAATACAACAGAGATGTCTACATGCCATGTTTACTGCAACACTAGTTACAACAGCCAAGCTATGAAATCAGCATAGGTGCATATCATCAGATGAATGGATAAAGAAAATATAGTATCTGTACACCATGATGTATAATTCAGCCAGGAAGCAGAATGAAATTAGGTCATCTACAGAAAAAATGGATGGATCTGGTTATCTGGCTTAGTGAAGTAAGTCCAACTCAGAAAGACAAATATGGCATGTCTTCTCTAATATGCAGAATCCTAATCCATAAATAAAAACAAACACGCAAACAAAAAGACATAAACCAGCCACGCAATGGTGGCTCATGCCTGTAATCCTTTCTACTCAAGAGCCTGAGATCTGAGGATTGCAGCTCAAAACCAGCAGGACATCCATGAGTCTCTATCTCTAATAAGATACTCAAAAAGATGGAAGTGGAGCTGTGGCTCAAGTGGTAGAATGTCAGTCTTGAGGATAAAAAGCTCAGGGACAGTGCCCAAACCCTATTCAAGCCCCAGGAGTAGGGGACAGGAGGACAGGAGGACAGGGAGGCATGGAGACAGACAGACAGAAAGACACACACACACACACACACACACACACACACACACACACACACACACACACACACGCACGCACGCACGCACGCACGCATGCACGCACGCACGCACCCCTAATTGGGAAACTATATGGTGTGGAGGGATAAAAGGGAGAGACAAGGAAGGGTAGTGGGGGGTGAATACAATCAAATTGCACGTATACCTATGTGGAAATGTTATAAGGAAACCCAGTATTTTGCATAATTTTATAAATCACTTTTTAAAAACAGGAGGAACATATTAAAGAATCAATTACCTTGTAATATACTTTGAAATAATATGCAATAGATTCTAAAGCAAACAAATAAAGGAAAAAGGAAACAACAAAAAAGACAGAACCAAATAATTTGTAGACCTGCTAAGAGTACAGTATATCTAAAAGGAAAAGTTGATTTTTAAAGTGCTATTTGTTAAACAGTATATAAATCACTTACTGATATCTATCCTCTGTTCAACAGGTAAAGGGCTGATTCGGCTAACAAGTTTTGAAAGACATGTTGCTGCAAGGAGCTGAGCATAGGATGTCTGTAAAAAATAATCATTTTTATTACCATTGAGAAAAAAATAATCAAACATTATGATCAGGACTTTTTCTAAGCAAAACAGAGAATCTGACTGGGCAGATTTATAAATAAAACATACCTGAGACACATATATATAGAGGTGTGAATAATAACCACATATGCACATACAATCCCTTTTCAATGATCACTCGTCCATGCAGGGGTAGGTAGTCACCTCAACAAGTAATCAGCAAAAATAAACAATGACCAGTTTAAATAAAATACTCTTACTGGGGCCTGCCATTATGTCATCATATTCATCTGGTTCACTCTTCATTATGTTGTGATGATCGCTCCTTACAAATCACTTCCCATGACCTCTGTGATCCTTCAGACTACATCCTGACTGTACTTTCTCCCATCACCAATTTTCTATAAATGTGGAACTACCTTCAAAATCCAGTTCAGTTATTTACTAGACACCCCTCGCTCTGGAATTCCTTGCCAAGATAGCCCTTCTTTGTTTCTTTAGATCAGGCCTTGGCAAAAAAATAATCTGTGAATCCAATCAAGCATGCTTTTGCACACTTTGTGAACTAAAAATGGTTTTTTATGAGCAGTTGAAAAACAATCAAAATACATGAGATCCACAAAGTTTATTAAAACACACCCTCCTCATTTATTTACAGACTATCTATGGCTACTGTGACATAATGGCGGAGCTGACTAGTTAAGACAGACCACGCAGTCCTCACTCATGTCTACTACTCAGAGAACCCTGAAGTTCAACGATGTAGTTATAACTCTGCTGTCTCCATAACATGGCAGGCACCTTTCACCCTTACATCTACCATGAAAAAGCAAGGAAAACAAGAGAAAAGTGGGCTTTAAAAACCTGTATTTAGTTAATGGCAAAATAATAAGCTGTTTTTGCAATTGTACTATATCTATCTTAAAATAATACAATGTGTACTAACAGTACCAACCAAGTACTTACCACACTATTCCCAACTCAGAGAAAACAGATAGAAAAAGCAGAAAATTTAAGACAATCTTATCACAGAAAAATTTCTTTAAAAAACAAACAATAAAATGAGGCCGCAACCAAAGTGAAGTGTCCAAATGGCTCCTGTCAGCCAGGCAAGGAAAGCCTCTTAGTATTGTTGAATCAGTGAAGTCAATGGTGCTGCACTGTAGCAATGTTCACAGAGAAAATAAACTCGCAGTGAGAACAAATGCTCAGAGATGACCATACTGGAGCAATCCAAGTTGAAGACAACGAATGATTTCAGTGAGCAGATAACTGTTACTAAAATTACTCACACTGTTGTTATCAATATTTACTAACACCCTAATCCAGATTTTCATACTTGGAATGAAGCAATTAAAAACTAAGCTTCTATGAAGTCTGTGTAACTACAGAATATTTTCAAAGAGGTTGAAGAAACATTAATTATATAACCTTAAATAGAATCTGCTGGACACTGATGATAAAAATATATGGAGCAGAAAAATACTTACTTGAATATATAAACCATATATAAATACATATATATAAATATATATGCGCATATATACACTAAAGTCCATAATTATGCATTATTAGATGTGCTGTAGTGAATTTCTAAGCCCATCATAAGTTAATCAGAGGAATTAGCAATGACCTTTTGTGAATTTATCTCCATCCTTTGAATTTTAGTCACAGAAACTGAATAGTGTGTGTGTGTGTGTGTGTGTGTGTGTGTGTGTGTGTGTGCTCAAGGCTAGCACTCTAGCACTTGAGCCACAGCTCCACTTCTCACTTTTTTTGGTGTTAATTGGTGATAAGAGTCACACTGACTTTTTTGCCCCCCCCCAATCCCCAATTCTCAGATCTCAGCCTCCTGAGAGCTGGGATTACAGGTGTGAGCCACCTATACCCAGCTGAATATCCTGATTTGCCCCACTACACAACAGTTTAATAGTTTATCATGTAAAGCTTTAGTAGCATATTATGTGAAGCTATATTGTAACTTTTTTAAATTCAGGGCTAAGAATAAAATGTTCCTGGATAGAAAGACCAGGCTACTGTTGTCCAATGTAAAATTACCTTTTATTGTAAACATGGTAATGTCTCTTGATGAATTCAACCTAAAACTCACAAAAAACAAACAATGCAGTACTTACACAAAGGTGACTGCAATGACCAACAACAAAGCAGCCACTGCAACAGGAACTAACACTGTCTGAATCACAAGGAATGCTAACCTTATACATGTCCCATAGTGCTTAAAGTTAAAACAAGGAGTGGTGAGATCTCTAATTCCAGATATATTTTCAAATTTCCAAACTACATCTCCAGCAGTCTGATGAACCTTGATACAACCCTAAAGGAAATTTCCATATTTCAGAATCCATTTAGCTAAGTAACTGAGGGCTTTTACCTAATCCACAATTGGAAATGATTAATCTGCAATGAAATGACATGCTCAAGGGCAGTATCAAGAGAAGCTTTAATAGAATTCTATAAATGCTTTCTAACTGATAAATGTGCTTAATTAAAAACAAATGCTTATGGACTGATATTAGTATCTGGCATTACCTATGTATCTGAAAAGGTATTTTCAAAGATGAAATAGTAACATTTCATTACAAATCAGCATGCAATCAATGCTGATGTGACAGGGAACACCTACTCTGAACTCCAACTGATCCTTAAAAGAACTGCTGTATTCATTAATAGACATGTACTGAAAAAATGTATTTGAATAATGTAGTTTGGATTTCACCAATAAAAATTTGTGAACATTTGTTTTTCCTCTTGTTATAGATACACAGTAGATCCTTGGTTTCCATGGAGATATGGCCCCTAAAACCACAGTGCTCAGAATACAGAGCTGAGCATTGTACCGCAGATGCTTGACTCATTTTTCCCATAATGACCAATCTTTGCAGAAGACATGCCACCTTTCACCAAGCCTACAAACCTTCTCGCTTCTCACTCTACCGTGCTCTTGGCACCGTTTGCTTCCCAGAAGGCTTATTTTTACAAAGCTGATGGCAGGGAGACACTCAACAGACACAACAATTTAAACATGACTAATGATAACACAGGATTAAGAGTGGATCTGCATCAACCAACGCTTAACATTCATGCAAGAATCAGAAACTGCATTTTAGAGTTCGCCTGTTGTTTTTTTGTTTTTGTTTTTGGTCGGTCGTGGGGCTTGAACTCTAGGCCTAGGCACTGTCCCTGAGTTCTCTAGCTCAAAACAAGCACTCTACCACTTAAGCCACCTCGCCACTTCTGGTTTTCTGGTTGTTAGCTGGAGATAAGAGTCTCACATGGTTTCCTGCCCCAGCTGGCTTTGAACTGCGATCCTCAGATCTCAGCTTCCTGAGTAGCTAGGATGACAGGCATAAGCCACCAGGGCCTAGCTGCTGTTGTTTTAATTAATTTACTTATCTTTGACCACACTTGGTCAAAAACCACATATAATAAATCTACAAGTAAGGTTGGCTTGCTTCCTGTTATTTCACAAAACCTCAAATCTACTGTATGTTCCTTTGCAGAGAATTTCTTCAACACTGCTCTAAATTGTAGTCTCTCGCTTTGGTGTCCTCCATACATTTGCTAGCTCTTATATATCTATACCCCAACCAATAAGCCACCTTAACTCATGTACATAACGCAAGTAAACAGTAGGGTGCTTGGTTTTACATTTAAGTATTTATTAACTGAAATGCTGAATGAATAGTTATGAATATCTAGAAAGGAGACAGGCAATAGACAGGACTATTCTCAATAATCATTTCAGGTTTCAAAGTTATTTACAACATAACTATATCACTTAAGATTTATTTTAATGTTTCTGAAGTGTATATTGCACTCAATAACCTTAGGAATCAAAAAACAATTTGCATTTATTCCTGGTTCCACTTCCTTGCTCTTCTCTAAGTTTGCTTCCCTGATTTTCAGCTCTTTCCCTGATTAATCTGATAGTAAAATCAGCTATAATGCAACAACATGTGGCAAAAACTACCAATATCATTGAATCTGACACATACACGTTCATTAACATTTCTCTTTCATAGTTAAACACTGTTATCACATACTTACTGTTCCTTGTTCTAGTAACAGCTGGCACTTGCTGAGACATTCTGGGCTGTCAATGAGCTCCAAGAGTGCTTTCTCAGCTTCTATCCTTTGCGTAAGATCAGACCCTATGTAGAGATGAGTACACAATGCTTCCAATTCAGCCAAACTCTTAAGGAAAAAAAGGTCACATTTTAGTTTATGATAAGGTAAATATATCCATGGAAAACAAGAGTTCAAAATTGTTAAAACAGGGATACAGGAGGGCCCATTGCAACAATGAGATGTACAAATCCTTATGTCGAAAAACGAACTTTACAACTTTGGGGGGGGGATGGGGGGGCGGGAGGATACGAAGGGATGGGAAGGGGAAACAAAGCAGGAGGCTACAATGCTTGATAAGAAATGTGCTCATTATCTTACCCATGTAATTGTAAGCCCTCTCTACAGTATTTTCACAATAAAAATATAAAAAAAACAAGAGTTCAAATATCATGCCTGTATATACATTCATTCAATATATATTTAGTGAGCTGCAACTAAGTACTGAAGGACACAGCAGCAAGTTAACTAGGCACACCTCCTATTTCCCCAATTCCTTATAAACTGATAGTAATATAACAGAATTCTAAGAGAATATAAAGGGAAAGAAAACTTGCCTAATCCAAGGAATTAGAGAAGGTACACCTAAAGTAACATTTATACTGAACTGTTCAAACCTGAAAGGGTAGTTCAAACATGAAAGACCAGAAGGTAGTCTAAGAAAACAGTATTCACCAGAGTAGTTCAGCAATAGAAAGCTTACCTAACAAGTGTAAGGTCCCAACCAAATTCAACCTCCACTACCACAAAATAATAATAGCAATTAGTTAATTAAAAAGTGATTGTGGCTAGTAAACAGTAAGGAAGAAATGCCAAATGAGGCCAGAAATAGGTAGGGGGAACAATCCAAATGGCAGATAACTCAATTTATATTAATTCTTTTAGGTTGGGAAGTTTTCAATTGTTTGCCTACTAAAAGAAGCAATTCCAAATATCTACTTTTGAATTCATAGTGACTCTATCATTTTTTGAACTGTCATTTTTTTGACTCCATGGTATTTATAACAAGGCAATAACTAATTATTTGCTAGCAACTGCCTTTTAAGAATAACTAATTCATTCTATTTACAAATATAATTTCATCTGAGGATATAGGACCAATGGAAACAGACGAATTTTTTTTCCCCATGGTACTATGGTTTGAACTCATGGCCTTATACTTGCTAGGCAGGAGTTCTATTAATGAACCACACCTCCAGCCCTATTTTTTTTTGGGTCCAGTCGTGGGGCCTGAACTCTTGGCCTGGGTGCTCTCCCTCAGCTCTTTAGCTCAAGGCGAGCGCTCTACCACTTGAGCCACAGCGCCACTTCCGGCTTTTTTTTCTGCTTATGTGGTGCTGAGGAATCGAACCCAGGGCCTTAGCATGCAAGGCAAGCGCTCTACCACTGAGCCAACTTCCCAGTCCTCCAGCCCTATTTTTTTGCAAGTATTTTTAAGATATGATCTTTGTCCTCACATTACATATGCCTGGTCCACAATCCACCTGTATGTATGTATGTAGGTAGGTAGGTAGGTACATACATAGGTAGGCAGGTAGGTACATACGTACGTATGTAGGTAGGTAGGTAGGTAGGTAGGTAGGTAGGTAGGTAGGTAGGTACGTAGGTAGGTAGGTATGTATGTAGGTAGGTAGGTAGGTAGGTAGGTAGGTAGGTAGGTAGGTAGGTAGGTAGGAAGGTAGGTACACAGGTACGTATCTATGTATGCACGCATATATTTACTAGTACTGGGGCTTCGACTCAGGACCTCACACTTTCCCTTGGCTTTCATAGCTGTCACTCTTCCTCCTGGAGCCACACCCCCACTTCTGGCTTTTTGCTGGATATTAGGAGGTAAAGAGTTTTGTGGATTTGTTGGCAGTGGCTACCCCCAAACCTCAATTCTCAGATGGTGCCCACTGTGATCTACCTGAGGCTTTGCATAGTTTCCAGGAGGACAGTATGGGCCTCCACGGGAGATGGTGATCTGGTGGAATTTTTGTCCAGGCTGGCTTACAACCTCGATCTCCCCATTTTCAGCCTCTCAAAGCAAGCATCACAGGCAGGAGACACCAATGCCCAACTCAACCTCAAAGAACTTGAAAATTAGTTCAGAATTCCTTTTCACTTAAAAGAATTTTTGTTAAAGGCATTTTACTAACACAAATGACTTTACCTGAAACTTGAATTACAAATTTATCCTTGAGGACAAAACTACTGTCATACATTTCAAAATCATGTAGGCAAATGAAGGTAATGGGAAATCTGGAGAAATGCCAATTTTGGTCCTTCCTACACTGAATTTTCATGTGGCAGCCTTACACCTACACTACTCTACACAGTCCCTCAAATAATAAGAACAGATGAGTATCACTGAAATGGAGACTCCCGAGGCTCTCTACATTCTTTTCTCCTCACTCCTCCTTAACTCACCACAGCATTTTGCACTTCATTAACTACGTTGTAGCCTTGGGAATTTGCTGCTAGAATGGAAATAAAAGTTCTGAAGTGTTGAGTTGGTTAAGAACCACAATGGACTACATTTCAGACATTTCCCCACCTAGAATGAATTTATAAGACCAGATTACTACTATAAATTATTGTTTACCACACTAATATTCACAGAAAAGTTTTTGGTTCATAAACACATATGAATTAGCTTATTTTCCTTTTTTCTGTTTTTTATTTTTTCTTCACCAGTTCTGGGGCTTGAACTCAGGGCCTGGGCTAGCACTTTACCACTTGAGCTCCACAGTGCCACGTTTGGCTTTTTCTGAGTAGCTTATTGGAGATAGGAGTCTCACAGACTTCTCTCCCAAGATGGCTTTGAACCATGACCCTCAGATCTCAGCCTCCTGAGTGGCTAGGATTATAGGCATGAGCCACCAACACCCAGCGAATTCTCTTATTTTCTCCAGGGTAAGAAACACAAAAATGAAAAGAGCTACCTTCTCTCTTATCATCAACCTCAGAAATTTTCCCTTTCAACTAAAAATCTGAAGATCCAAATTTTAAACTGATAATACCTAGCATATTATGATTCTACTGTTGTGCGTTCTTATAGCCCCAAGATTCTATTTATTTACTTATGTATTTATTTACTGTGCAGGTGTCTCTCAAATTTCTGATGGCACTTTTTCTCTCTGGACTTTCTTATCAGTATATCTAAATGCTGGATTGACCTACTGTAAGTACACCTTCTAAATATTTCTATTTAGCAGAAATTGCCATAGTTATATTGCACAGATTTTGCTTTTTTGAGACTGCCTTTTGCAAGCTACAACTTTAAATATACAAGCTTTTATTAAATAACTAACTGCCCATATGTCGTTCACTTTTTAAAGAAATGCAGTTTGTCAATTTGATTTAATGACACTCAAAATAGAAGCGGGGGTTGGAGGTGTAGCTCAGTTGGTAGAACACTAGCCAATGAGTGCAAATATCAGGCACTGAATTCTTTTTGGTCTTTGGTCCAAGACCAAAAAGAAAAAGACACAACAAGACTGTTGTGCAAATTAAATTGTATTTAAGTCAACAATGCTACCAATCAATTACCCTTTGTTCTAAAGATATTTCAAATTATAATCAAATAAAAAGTAGTACAAGGTTAAAAGGTCTGAACGCTTTCAAAAGACTATAAAAGGGAAATCAAATTTTCTTTCACCATAATGGTAACAAACACATGCTGATTACAGAAAACCTTTTTAGAAAAACAGATACATACATAAAGACCTTACCCTGGTGGAAAAGCATTATTAACTATTCAAACTATCTGCTAATTAGCATATGACTTTCTCTGTAAGAGTATTGACACTCTATAATAAGAGTACTGACAAAGTAACATAAGTTTCACACATTGATGTGTAAGAGTACGGTTACTATGACAATGCCTCTGAAACAGATGTCAGCTTATTGACATCTTGACAAGGTTTGGGCTATTGAAGTTTCTATAAGGTTAATATCAACATAACCCATGTAAGTAGTAAGTACAACCAGAACACCTGTATATATCTTTTCTATGAAGTAACTATCATAGAGATAGTACTCAATTATCATACTCAATGATGTAATCTGACCTGCATCTAATACCTTCAAAATCAGTCGACTTGATTCTTGCCTCTGTATTTGACATAACTGTGTGTTGTATACCAGCTCCCACATGTGTATCTATCAACAGGTGAAGGTGGAGTCAACTGCAGATGAAAACAGCTATGTTGTCTGGCTCCTTAGTAACAGAAAGCTGACATGGGTTTCCCAGCTGGACAGAGGGGGCAGCAGAACAGGAGAATAAAGGACAAGGGCAGCAAACAGGAAGGATGACAAAGGGGCTCAGAAACACAAGGAAAGTTGGGAGATTATGTCTATTTCCATGACTTTGATTTCTGTGACAGCTTTACAAATGTATACATTCAATTGCAGTTTAAGCATATGCATTTTATAGTTAGTCAATTAGACTTCAATAAAGCTAAAGTAAGAAAGAGTGAAGACTTTTGTCTCAGGAAAATAAATATTCCCTAATAATAAAAACATATAAACCACAAAATTCCCACTTCAATTAAATTGAAAGCTCTTTTCAATTACTTCCCTATATCTTTCTGCCTTCTGGAATTAAGCTTCTTGATTGCCCTTAATAGACACTATCTTCATTTTGGAGTAACTCATTTCCCCAAACTCTCTGCTTTCTTCTTCCTCTTACTACCATTTCCTGAGCTCCCTAAAGGTTTATTCCTAGATGTCTTGGAACTCTTCTACTATAAATCAAATAATGCTTGCTTAAGTACTTCATCATTTACTGCAGTATCACTACCTGAAAAACAGACACCCCAAATCCATCTATTTTCAATATTCCCATTTTACAGCTGAAGCTGACACACCATATATATGTGAGTTGGTTAAAGTCTATAAAGTTCAACTTTATAACTGAATTTTAGGTCAATTAAGTCTATAAAATTCAATTCTGTCGATGCATGTCCAGGCGCCATTGCCTCCTGAACCTGCTGTTCTGTCATCCTTCTCCTCTAGCTGCAGATGAGGTGCGGTTTAACCCTACTTTCAACCACAACTGTTCTCCACCTTTAGAGTATCTACAAATGCCTTCCAGAGGAAGCTCGAGCAGCTCAAATCTCAAAAAAGTAACAATATATTTCCCATAGATTTCAACTTCAAGTGTCTACTTTCAATGGTTCCAGGTCTAGACCAGGATCCAAATTTTCAAGCTTGTTATTATCTTTTCCTTTTGTCTCTCCCTAGTCTTCCCTGTTGAGTTCAAAATTTTACTTCACCCAGAAACAAGTCTGTCATCTATCCTCAATCTCTGGGATGTAACCTATAAACAAGTAACCATTCTCAATCACATCTCGGTCAAAGCTGGGAGCCTGACTGAGGATTAAAAATCTCTTTCTGGAACCATCCTCAATTATTTCCCTTATTCTCTCAATCTTCAACAAGCAGTTGAATCTTGGCTCTTTCTCGGTGCCCACAGCTTACTTGTTAATTCTCTTTCCTTCCTCTCCTCCACTCCTCATCCAGATGGCTAACTTTTAACTAGCCACCCGGTCCAGTAGTGGCAGTGGGATATACACAGTGGAAAGAACAAGGAACTTATGGGTTGCTGGGCCTACTCTAGTTCTGCCACCTTGACCGGGCCACAACTGTTCTAAGACTCACTGTGTCCAGAAATTTAAAACATTCATATGCACACTCTCCAGAACTAAAGTGTACACACCTATTCTCTGAGGGCTAGTGTTCAGTTCCCAAAAAGCACTGCAAAACTTAAAATGCCAGGTGCTGATTTTCACCATTTCCAACGCTCCTAGGGTAAACTGGAACACACATGCCACAGGGAAATCCAACTGACCAGTTTCAGGGTTTCGTTTTGTTTTCTGGACACCCAACCTGCCTTCCTTTGCCCAGATCCCACTCGGTTAAATCCCACTCTATCTTAGTTTGTGCAAGGACTGGGTCTTGAGATTTCAAGCCGCTTACTCTTGGCCTTTTCACCCCAAGACATCACTAGAGCCAAGAAACCCCCCAGCTCAGAGGAGAGACTGCCTGCCCGCCCGCTGCCCAGTGGCCGCCAGCGCAGTGGCCCCGGGGGCCGCAGCCCCAGCGCAGGCGTGGCCAGGGGCTGGAGCCCCACCGCAGGCGTGGCCGGGGGCAGGAGCCCCAGCGCAGGCGTGGCCCGGGGGCTGGAGCCCCACCGCAGGCGTGGCCCGGGGGCTGGAGCCCCAGCGCAGGCGTGGCCCGGGGGCTGGAGCCCCACCGCAGGCCCCACCGCAGGCGTGGCCCGGGGGCTGGAGCCCCACCGCAGGCGTGGCCCGGGGGCTGGAGCCCCACCGCAGGCGTGGCCCGGGGGCTGGAGCCCCACCGCAGGCCCCACCGCAGGCGTGGCCCGGGGGCTGGAGCCCCACCGCAGGCGTGGCCGGGGGCCGCAGCCCCAGCGCAGGCGTGGCCGGGGGCTGGAGCCCCACCGCAGGCGTGGCCGGGGGCCGCAGCCCCAGCGCAGGCGTGGCCCGGGGGCTGGAGCCCCACCGCAGGCGTGGCCGGGGGCCGCAGCCCCAGCGCAGGCGTGGCCGGGGGCTGGAGCCCCACCGCAGGCCCCAGCGCAGGCGTGGCCCAGGGGGCAGGAGCCCCACCGCAGGCCCCAGCGCAGGCGTGGCCCGGGGGCTGGAGCCCCACCGCAGGCGTGGCCGGGGGCCGCAGCCCCAGCGCAGGCGTGGCCGGGGGCTGGAGCCCCACCGCAGGCCCCAGCGCAGGCGTGGCCCAGGGGGCAGGAGCCCCACCGCAGGCCCCAGCGCAGGCGTGGCCCGGGGGGCAGGAGCCCCACCGCAGGCCCCAGCGCAGGCGAGGCCGGGGGCAGGAGCCCCAGCGCAGGCGTGGCCGGGGGCAGGAGCCCCAGCGCAGGCCCCAGCGCAGGCGTGGCCCGGGCCCCCCCCCCCCGCAGCCCCGCTGGCCCGCAGGCCCCCGGGGGTCCCCGCTGGCTGGTCCGTGGCTCTGTGAGGCTCACTGGGGGAGCCAGCCAGGCGTCCGCGCCACCGCCCAGGCTGCCCTCCGGCCGGGCTCAGGCGCCCCGCGGCCCAGCACGGGTGGCGCTCTGGGGACGAGCATTAGCCCAGGTGACCGGTGTGGCTGCGCGGGAGCCTCTCCTGACCCCTGACCCCTGACCCCCGCGCGGCCGTCTCCGCAGCCCCCTTCCACAGCAGGCCTGGCCTCCACCTCCTCCTCTTCCGCCCTCCGGGCCGTCCAGGGCCTGTCCCCAGGGCAGGGATCTCGGTTCTGCCTGCACCAGCGCGCGTGCGCTCCCCACGGACGCCGTGTCGGGGAGGGGGCTCCCCACGGACGCCGTGTCGGGGGTCGGGCTCCCCACGGACGCCGTGTCGGGGGTCGGGCTCCCCACGGACGCCGTGTCGGGCGCCTCGGACCCGCCGCCGGCTCTGCCCGCACCCCGCACCGCCGGCCCGGCCCGCGCCTCTGCCCGCACCCCGCACCGCCGGCCCGGCCCGCGCCTCTGCCCGCACCCCGCACCGCCGGCCCGGCCCGCGCCTCTGCCCGCACCCCGCACCGCCGGCCCGGCCCGCGGCCGCCCGGAGCCTGCGGCGGGAATGCGGGGAGGCCAGCGGGGCGGCTCCGTCCGCCAGGCCGCCGGGGTCCTCCGCAGCCGAGGGCGCGGGGTCGCGGCGGGGCCGGGGCCGGGGTCGCGGCGGGGCCGGGGCCGGGGTCGCGGCGGGGCTGGGGCCGGGGCTGGGGCCGGGGTCGCGGCGGGGCCGGGGCCGGGGTCGCGGCGGGGCCGGGGCCGGGGTCGCGGCGGGGCTGGGGCCGGGACAGGGGCCGGGGTCGCGGCGGGGCCGGGGCTGGGGCTGGGGCCGGGGCCGGGGCCGGGGCTGGGGCCGGGGCCGGGGCCGGGGTCGCGGCGGGGCTGGGGCCGGGGCTCCGGGGCCGGGGTCGCGGCGGGGCCGGGGCTGGGGCCGGGGTCGCGGCGGGGCCGGGGCTCCGGGGCCGGGGCTGGGGCCGGGGTCGCGGCGGGGCCGGGGCTGGGGCCGGGGTCGCGGCGGGGCTGGGGCCGGGGCTGGGGCCGGGGTCGCGGCGGGGCCGGGGCTGGGGCCGGGGCCGGGGTCGCGGCGGGGCTGGGGCCGGGGCCGGGGCCGGGGTCGCGGCGGGGCTGGGGCCGGGGCTGGGGCCGGGGTCGCGGCGGGGCCGGGGCCGGGGTCGCGGCGGGGCTGGGGCCGGGGCTCCGGGGCCGGGGTCGCGGCGGGGCCGGGACAGGGGCCGGGGTCGCGGCGGGGCTGGGGCCGGGGTCGCGGCGGGGCCGGGGCCGGGGTCGCGGCGGGGCCGGGACAGGGGCCGGGGTCGCGGCGGGGCTGGGGCCGGGGTCGCGGCGGGGCCGGGGCTCCGGCTCGCGGCCCAGCGGCCTCGGCCGCCCTCCCGCGCCCCGGCCCCCAGACCTCGGCAGCCCGCCGGGGGCGGCCGAGCGCAGCCCGCGGCGCGGAGCGCACTGACCTGGAAGTGCAGCGCCATCTTTCCGGGAGGCGGCGCCGGCCGGCCGCTGAGGCGCTCGCGGGGGAGGAAGGGAGGGAGGCGGGGGGCCCGGCCGCCCGCCCGCGGTCCCGCGCGGCCCGCCGCCCGCGCTCGCCGCCCGCCGCCTCAGCGCTCCCCTCAGCGCCAGCCCGCGCCGGGAGGCGGCGCTCCGAGCGCGTCGGGGGCGGGGCGAGGCGGAGGGGCGGGGCCGTGACGGCAGGGCGTGGTCGGGGGCGGGGCTATGGTGGGGCGTGGTCGGGGGCGGGGCTATGGTGGGGGCGTGGTCAGGGCGGGCGATGGTGGGGAGGCGGGGCGTGGTCAGGGCGGGGCTATGGTGGAGGGGCGAGGCGTGGGGGCGGGGCCATGGTGGAGGGGCGCGGCGTGGGGGCGGGGCTATGGTGGAGGGGCGGGGCGATGGTGGAGGGGAGGGGCGTGGTGGGGCGGGCGATGGTGGGGAGGCGGGGCGTGGTCGGGGCGGGCGATGGTGGGGAGGCGGGGCGTGGTCAGGGCGGGCGATGGTGGGGAGGCGGGGCCGGGGCACGCTCGCGCGCAGGGGGCGTGGCCGCGGGCGCCGAGATTCCCAACGGCTCCTCCAGCTGCCGCGGGTCAACCGCTGCGGCCACGGGAGGGCCGGGCCCTCGGACCGCCGCCCAACCGTCGGCCCGCGGCCCTGGCTCCCCGCGGGCGCCAGGAGCCCCGGCCGACAGCCCGCGCCCGCCCGCCCGCGCCCCGCCCAGCTCCGCCGCTCCGCGGGAGCCCGGGACTGGCCGGGAGCCGGCGGGGCCCGAGCCCGCTCCCGGAAGCTCCTCAGCCCCCACCGCGCGTGCGCGAACTCGGCGCGGCCCGGCCGCCGCGCGTGTAACGCCGCTGCCTCTCGTGTGTCACGGGCGAAACATGTGCCTACACACTCGGCTGCAGTGCAGCGAGCGCGCTCCCGAGACTGCCCAGCGCGTGCTCCATACGTGCAAACAGAGGTGCGTATACAGATGCGTGCACACACACGGATGCATGGACTGATCCGTGTGCACACAGACACAGATGCATAGACAGATCCGTGTGCACACAGACACACAGATGCATAGACAGATCCGTGTGCACACAGACACACAGATGCATAGACAGATCCGTGTGCACACAGACACACAGATGCATAGACAGATCCGTGTGCACACAGACACACAGATGCATAGACAGATCCGTGTGCACACAGACACACAGATGCATAGACAGATCCGTGTGCACACAGACACACAGATGCATAGACAGATCCGTGTGCACACAGACACACAGATGCATAGACAGATCCGTGTGCACACAGACACACAGATGCATAGACAGATCCGTGTGCACACAGACAGATGCATAGATCTGTGTACATATAGATATACATACCATAGATACACAGATCTACGTACATACAGATACACACACCATAGATATACAAATCTACATACATACAGATATACACACCCATAGATACACAGATCTACATATATACATACCATAGATACACAGATCTACATACATACAGATATACACACCCATAGATACACATGTGTACATATAGGTATACACACCCATAGATACACACCCATAGATACACAGATATGTGTATGTACAGATATACACACCATAGATACACAGATCTGTGTACATACAGATATACATACCATAGCTACACAGATCCATGTACATACAGATATACATACTATAGATACACAGATCCACATACATACAGTATACACATCCATAGATACACAGCTCTGTGTACGTACAGATATAAACATCAGAGATACACAGATCTACATACATACAGATATACACACCCATAGATACACAGATCCGCGTACATATAGATATACATACCATAGATACACACATCTGTGTATAATGATATATGTACCATAGATATACAGATCTACATACATACAGATATACATACCATAGATACACATATCTGTGTACATACAGATATACATACCCATAGATACACAGATCTGTGTATATATGATATACATACTCATAGATACTCAGATCTACATATATACACATATACATAGCCATAGATACACATATCTGTGTACATATAGATACACATACCCATAGATACACAGATCTATATACATATCCATAGATACACATATCTGTGTACATATAGATACACATACCCATAGATACACAGATCCGTGTACATACAGATATACATTCACATAGATACACAGAACTACATATACACAGATATACATACCCATAGATACACAGATCTGTGTATGTACAGATATACACACCATAGATACACAGATCTGTGTATGTACAGATATACATAACATAGATATACATAACATAGATATACAGATATGCACAGATACATAGATATACAGATGTATGTACATACAAATATACATATACATAGATATGCCAGATACCTAGATATATACAGATCTATGTGCATACAAATATAGATATACATAGATATGCACAGATACATAGATATACAGATCTATGTACATACACATAGATATACAGATATATAGATATACAGATTTATGCACATACAGATATAGCTATACATAGATATACACAGATACATAGATATACAGATCTATGTACATACAGATATACATATATACATAGAGATGTATATACAGATGTATATGCATACAGGTATACATAGATATACACAGATACATAGATATACAGATCTATATACAGATATAGATATACATACATATACATATATACACAGCCATACATACAAATAAACAGAGCTATACAGAGATAGAGATACATATAGATATACAGAGATACAAATACAGAGATACATACATACATATAGATAAACATATACAGATATATATACATATACAGATATATATAGATATGCAGATACACATATACATATATACATGTAGATATATATATATCTACATATATAGATACATAAAGATATATACATAAAGATATATACACATAAATATACATAGATATACAGCTATGCATATACAAATACAGATATACATTATTCGTGTAGATATACATAGATATGTCAATATACATATATACATGTATATACAGATATAGATATACATGTGTAGATATACATATCTACATATAAATGGATACACATAGATACACATAGATGTACAGATATTTATACATATACACACATAGATATACATATATATACTATATTATGACCAGACCGTTTTCCACTTCAGTTCTTGACCCTCAATCTTTATAACCTATCCACAGCCTAGCCAAGAATCTTCATCTTCATAACTGTACTCCTAATCCTTAACTTTTTTTCCTGTATCTCAAAAGTTGGACTCCTCGCTGACTGGAGCTGGTACTGAGACTTGAACTTGAGACCCCGTGCTTTTCCTCAGCTTTTCTTCCCCCTGCCCCCCATGCCTGGCTCGTGCTTTTCCTCGGCTTTTCTTCCTCCCCGCCCCCCATACCTGGTACTCTGCCACTTGAGCCACTGCTCCACTTCTAATCTTTGGCTGTTTCACTGGAGATGTGTCTTAGGAATCTGTCTCACTGGGCTGGCTTTGAATTGAAATTCTCGTATCTCAGCCTCCTGAGCAGCTAGAATCATAAGCATGAGCTGCCTGCACCCAGCTGTGTCCAATCTCAGCTATGACTCCCGCCCTCCCACACCTCCCAAAGCACCATCAATGTTTGCTGACCACACCACATCTTCTCTGTAAGACCATCATAACTGCCTGCTGCCTTTGCGTGACTTCTGTATTGTTTGAAAGTTGCACTTCAGCTAGACTAATTTCAGGTCCCAATGAAAGGAACAGGTGCTTGATTTTTAGGCATGTGACTTCTTTTTCTCCTCTAAAACACCTTTGGTACAAATATAGACTTGGACATTGTGGAGGATGTTGACCCTTGTGTGTTCACCAGGGAATCCTAGAAGCAAGAGGCCAGCTGCTCTTCCTTGTAAATTGGAGTGATTGCTGTCTCAAGATCTGTTCCAATTAACCCTCTCTTCTGTGATTATCTATCAACAAAGTATGCATTTAACTCCGTGTCATCAGATAATAAATTTAAGATGGAATTATGTCACGACAGCTATTAAAATTAGCACAGAAGGTGCTCCAGGGTGTCAAAGAATTCATTTCTATCACAAAATTAAAGAAAGGACATTAGAGCCCTTAGGAATTACAGAATTATCTTTCTTTGTAGCAACTAGCCTTCAAAAAAAAAAGATTTTTGATATTTGTGGTTCTTTTTTTCAGGGATTTCAAATAACTTGTAGTTTTGGTACCCTAGAATATTTGTCTAATGTCTCTGAGTCTGATTTGTTATTTCTAAGATCAAGATGATGATAAATCTATAATTCAAGGAACTTATAAACAGTAAAATGAGTTGAGAACATACTTTGAGGTCAAATACTCTGAAATACATATTCTGAGGTCAAATAATTTGGATAGATTTGAATGCCAGTCACAATGCTTACTAGCTGATAAATGAAGTAAAATCATTGAATTTGTCTGTGCCTTTTTTCATCTGTGCAATGGATATATAATTGTATGTATACATATATACTTATGTATGACCTGGGTACTGGTGGCTCACACCTACAATCCTAGCTACTCAGGAGGCTGAGATCTGAGGATCATGGTTCGAAGCCAGCCACGGCAAGAAAGTTCGTGAGACTCTCATCTCCTTAACCATCAGAACACACAAGTGGAGCTGTGGCTCAAAGTGGTAGAGCACTAGGCTTGGGTGAAAAAGCTCAGAGACAGGGGCTGGGAAGGTGGCTCAATGGTAGAGTGCTTGCCTTGCATGCACGAGGCCCTGGGTTCGATTCCTCAGCACCACATAAGCAGAAAAAGCTGGAAGTGGCGCTTTGGCTCAAGTGGTAGGGTGCTAGCCTTGAGCTGAAGAGCTGAGGGACAGTGCCCAGGCCCAGAGTTCAGGCCCCATGACCGACAAAAAAAAAAAAAAGAAAGAAAGAAAGAAAGAAAGAAAGAAAAAGCTCAGAGACAGCACCCTAGTGTCCTAATGTCTCTTATATTCGGAACAAATGTGCTACTAAGTAAACGAGGATAGGTTTTACGTTTTAAGTATTGCAGTTCTAGCTATGTCATGAAAACATGAAATAGACTGTCACATGTTTCCATGACATATAATTTTATTGAAACTCCATAAGTTATGTTAGGCTTTTTTTTACAATAAGAAAAGAAAACAAAAGCAACAACAGGGAAAAAAACATCTTGTTTCCAATTCCTGGAGTTTATGTTGATAAGTGTTATTTTATATGATCAGAGGTGGGACATCACTTCTTTAACAATCCAGTGCAAAACCAAAGAAACAAGAACACAATTTTTTTCCACTGCCAATATGACTATGAATTATTTCACAACCATGAGCACAGTGTATAGACGGGAAGCTAAAGTGACACGCACTTCCATTCGTTGGTACTACACTTGCAACATAGTGGTGATTACTAGTAAAGGCATATTGCTATGCTCCAATCATGGCACCAGACCACTTGGGGCATTGTTCAGAGAGGCACCTTGCTTCCATGTCTGGTAACCCCACTGTACTTCATAAACCCAGCACTGGCGGGCCCTTGGAGGCCAGTGTTCACTGCAGGCCTCGTCCCTCCAGGTGCACTGCTCCTCCCCATCTGCCCACTCAACCTTCAGAAGAGCACTGAGGTTTCCTAATAGACCACTCTACAGTGGAATAGATGGTGCCAGAGAGGTGGTGCATTTTGTGAAGTAGTCACAAAAATCCACACGTTGCACAGTTGTGCTGATGTGAAACACGCGTGTGCTTGTCTGTTTTCCATTGCTAGTTACAGGGAGAAGCTGTGTGTGAGCTCCCTGCTCTGTAGGCTGGAAGTCCAAGATTGGCTGACACCATTGATGAGGCCTCTGATCGAGGCTCTTTTCTTGGTCAAGCATGGCAGTGGCATCTGGATGGGACTCGTGATTCCAAACCCTCCCAGTTCCGAAGATGAAGACCTGCAGAAACGGAATGCACGCTAGTGGTTGCTCAGTGCTGGGCAGCATTGGAGGCCAGCAGGGTGATGGTTAATGAGAGTAAGTTTCTTTGGGGAATAATAAAAAATATGTTAAAAATCAATTTGTGGTGATGGATGCACAGCCCTGTGAATATACTTGAAGTCATTCATTCAGGCTTTAATGGTCAGTTGCATAGCACATGAATTATGTCATGAAAGCTATTACCAAGGCAGTACCGGTGGCTCCTGCCTATAATTCTAGCTACTCAGGAAGCTGAGATCTCAGAATTTAGGTTCAAAGTCTGCCTAGACTGACAAATCTGAGAGAATCTTATCTCCAATTAACCATCAAAAAGCTAGACATGGTAGTCTGGCCCAAATGGAAAAGCACCAGCCATGAGCTGTGAGAGAGCTGGAGGACTGGAGCTCAAGCCCCAGTGCAGATGGCTCCTGGGCCAGTACAAAACAAAGCAAACAAACAGTAATTCTATGAACAAGAAAAGGACTATATTAAAAAAACTAAAGATTTTTTACAATATACTATAGGGGACAAATACAGTCATTATTTTAGGTTTACATTCTCACTGTGTGGAAAAAAGAAAAATACCCTTTGAGTTCTCATGCATCAGCTGTGTGTGGCTCTCCCAGGGGTCAGCTGGCCGGGTAGGTATTTTCCAATGTGCAGGGACTCAGAGAACTTAAGAACTCTGCCTCAGGTCAATTGTACCTGATGTAGCAGAGCCCAGATTTTAAACAAGATGTGTCTGTCTACAAAGAAAATATTTTCCAATTACACCATTTGGTCTTTGTGTTACAACTAGTTTCATAATTTCATTTCAATAATGGGACTAAATCTAAAGCAGATGCTTCATTTGGAAATGAGATATAACTAAAAACAGCAAATTCTATTTCAGTGCTGTGTTTTTACTTTAAAAAGTACCCTAACATCTACCAGTTGTCTTGGAACACTTTTTTAAAAATCTATTTAGAGGATAAATTTCAAAATGCATGCATATGAACATAGTTAATGTTTAATTATATGTACTAAAATTTTTCTGAAAATTATCTTGAATGATATTATGAAAATTGGTTTGGCTTTGTTATGGCCTTTACTTAAACAATAA